>NW_027094144.1:600000-828613 GCF_029207755.1 Chamaea fasciata
TCGAGATGGACACTGGTGCTGAAGGACAGTGGTCTAGATGGTGACCAGAGCCATTCCTCCCACCTTGTATTGACTCTTGCCAGACCCCGAGGCATGGATCCCACTCTGAATGGCCAGTGGTCTGGATGGGCACCAGACCATGGCTCCCCTATCAATGGACACTGGTCTAGATGGATGCCAGAGCCAATGACTCCAGCTGGAAACTGGTGTGGATGGACACCAGAGCAATGGATGCCACTGTGGATGGATACGGGTTTGGATGGACATAAGAGCCACGGATCCCAATCTAGATGGACGCTGCTGTGAATAGACACCAGTGCCATGGATCCCACAGTGGATGGACACTGGTATGGATAGACATCAGAGCCTTGGATCCCAGCTTGACTGTGTTCTGGATGGAGAGCAGAGTCTTGGATTGGACTCTGGATGGATACTGCTCCAGATGGACACCAGAGTCTTGGATTGGACTCTGGATGCATACTGCTCCAGATGGAACGCAGAGCCATGGATCCCACTGTTGGTGGACACTGGTCTAGATGGACGCCAGAGCCATGGATTCCAGCTGGACACTGGTGTGGATGGACACCAGAGCCATGGATGCCACTGTGGATGGACACTGGTTTGGATGGACATAAGAGCCACGGATCCCAATCTGGATGGACGCTGCTGTGAATAGACACCAGAGACATGGATCCCACAGTGGATTGACAGTGGTCAGGATGGACACCAGAGCAATGGATGCCACTGTGGATGGACGCAGGTAGAGATGCCCACCAGAGTAATGGTGTCCGCTCTGGATGGACACTGGTCTGGATAGACAGCAGAACCCTGGCTTCCACTCTGGATGGACGCTTGCCTGAATAGACAAAAGAGCTATGGATCCCAGCTTGACACTGGTCTGGATGGACACCAGAGCCATGAATCCCACTCTGAATGCACACTACTCGTGATGGACACATGAGCCATGCATCCCTCTGTGGATGGAGCCTGGTTTGAATGGACAGCACAGCCACGCATCCAGATGGACACCAGAGCCGTGGATCCCAACTGGACAGTGGTCTCGATGGACACCAGTGCCATGGAGCCCACTGTGGATGGACACTGGTATGGATAGACATCAGAGCCTTGGATCCCAGCTTGACTGTGTTCTGGATGGAGAGCAGAGTCTTGGATTGGACTCTGGATGGATACTGCTCCAGATGGACACCAGAGTCTTGGATTGGACTCTGGATGGATACTGCTCCAGATGGAATGCAGAGCCATGGATCCCACTCTTGGTGGATACTGGTCTGGATGGACTCCAGAGCCATGGATCCGTCTCTGGATGGACACAGTTCTGGATGGACACAAGAGCCATAGATCCAAATTGGAACCTGTTCTGGATGGATGCAAGGGCCATGGATTCCACTCTGGATGGATACTGCTCCAGTTAGCAACCAGAGTCATAGATCCGAATCCAGATGGAGACTGGTCCAGATGGACACTGGTCCGGATGGTGACCAGAGCCATTCCTCCCACCTTGTATTGATAGTGGTCTTGCCAGACCCCGAGGCATGGATCCCACTCTGGATGGCCAGTGGTCTGGATGGGCCCCAGACCATGGATCCCCTATGAATGGACACTGGTCTAGATGGACGCCAGAGCCATGGATTCCAGCTGGACACTGGTGTGGATGGACACCAGAGCCATGGATGCCACTGTGGATGGACACTGGTTTGGATGGACATAAGAGCCACGGATCCCAATCTGGATGGACGCTGCTGTGAATAGACCCCAGAGCCATGGATCCCACACTGGATTGACAGTGGTCAGGATGGACACCAGAGCAATGGATGCCACTGTGGATGGACGCAGGTAGAGATGCACACCAGAGTAATGGTGTCCGCTCTGGATGGACACTGGTCTGGATAGACAGCAGAACCCTGGCTTCCACTCTGGATGGACGCTTGCCTGAATAGACAAAAGAGCTATGGATCCCAGCTTGACACTGGTCTGCATGGACACCAGAGCAATGAATCCCACTCTGAATGCACACTACTCGTGATGGACACAAGAGCCATGCATCCCTCTGTGGATGGAGCCTGGTTTGAATGGACAGCACAGCCACGCATCCAGATGGACACCAGAGCCGTGGATCCCAACTGGACAGTGGTCTCGATGGACACCAGTGCCATGGATCCCACTGTGGATGGACACTGGTATGGATAGACATCAGAGCCTTGGATCCCAGCTTGACTGTGTTCTGGATGGAGAGCAGAGTCTTGGATTGGACTCTAGATGGATACTGCTCCAGATGGACACCAGAGCCATGGATCCCACTTTGGATGGATCCCAGTCTGGATAGACTCCAGAGCCATGGATCCGTCTCTGGATGGATGCTGGTCTGGATGGACACCCGAGCCATGGATCCAAATTGGAGCCTGCTCTGGATGGATACAAGGGCCATGGATTCCACCCTTGATGGACACTTGTGGAGATAGCAACCAGAGGCATGGATTCGACTCGAGATGGGCACTGGTGCTGAAGGACAGTGGTCTAGATGGTGACCAGAGCCATTCCTCCCACCTTGTATTGACTCTTGCCAGACCCCGAGGCATGGATCCCACTCGGGATGGCCAGTGGTCTGGATGGGCACCAGACCATGGCTCCCCTATGAATGGACACTGGTCTTGACGGACGCCAGAGCCATGGATTCCAGCTGGACACTGGTGTGGATGGACACCAGAGCAATGGATGCCACTGTGGATGGATACTGGTATGGATGGACATAAGAGCCACGGATCCCAATCTGGATGGACGCTGCTGTGAATAGACACCAGAGCCATGGATCCCACAGTGGATTGACAGTGGTCAGGATGGACACCAGAGCAATGGATGCCACTGTGGATGGACACAGGTAGAGATGCACACCAGAGTAATGGTGTCCGCTCTGGATGGACACTGGTCAGGATAGACAGCAGAACCCTGGCTTCCACTCTGGATGGACGCTTGCCTGAATAGACAAAAGAGCTATGGATCTCAGCTTGACACTGGTCTGGATGGACACCAGAGCCATGGATCCCACTCTGAATGCACACTACTCGTGATGGACACAAGAGCCATGCATCCCTCTGTGGATGGAGCCTGGTTTGAATGGACAGCACAGCCACGCATCCAGACGGACACCAGAGCCGTGGATCCCAACTGCACAGTGGTCTGGATGGACACCAGAGCCATGGATCCCACTGTAGATGGACCCTGGTACAGATAGACAGCATAGCCATGGATGCAAAGTGGACACTGCTCCAGATGGATAATGATCTGGATAGACGCCAAAGCCATGGATCCCACTCTGGGTGCACGCTGTTCTTGATGGACACAGGAGTCATGCATGGGTCTGTAGATGGAGCCTGGTATGAATGGACAGCACAGCCACGTATCCAGATGGATACTTGCCCAGATGGACAGCAGAGCCGTGGATCTCAAGTGGACAGTGGTCTCGATGGAAACCAGAGCAATGGATCCCACTGTGGATGGACACTGGTATGGATAGACCTCAGAGCCTTGGATCCCAGCTTTACTCTGTTCTAAATAGACTCCAGAGCCATGGATCCGTCTCTGGATGGATGCTGGTCTGGATGGACACCCGAGCCATGGATCCAAATTGGAGCCTGGTCTGGATGGATACAAGGGCCATGGATTCCACTCTTGATGGACACTTCTGGAGATAGCAACCAGAGGCATGGATCCGACTCGAGATGGACACTGGTCCTGAAGGACAGTGGTCTAGATGGTGACCAGAGCCATTCCTCCCACCTTGTATTGACTCTTGCCAGACCCCGAGGCATGGATCCCACTCTGGATGGCCAGTGGTCTGGATGGGCACCAGACCATGGCTCCCCTATCAATGGACACTGGTCTAGATGGATGCCAGAGCCAATGACTCCAGCTGGACACTGGTGTGGATGGACACCAGAGCAATGGATGCCACTGTGGATGGATACGGGTTTCGATGGACATAAGAGCCACGGATCCCAATCTAGATGGACGCTGCTGTGAATAGACACCAGTGCCATGGATCCCACTGTGGATGGACACTGGTATGGATAGACATCAGAGCCTTGGATCCCAGCTTGACTGTGTTCTGGATGGAGAGCAGAGTCTTGGATTGGACTCTGGATGGATACTGCTCCAGATGGAACGCAGAGCCATGGATCCCACTCTTGGTGGATACTGGTCTGGATGGACTCCAGAGCCATGGATCCGTCCCTGGATGGACACAGTTCTGGATGGACACAAGAGCCATAGATCCAAATTGGAGCCTCTTCTGGATGGATGCAAGGGCCATGGATTCCACTCTGGATGGATACTGCTCCAGTTAGCAACCAGAGTCATGGATCCGAATCCAGATGGAGACTGGTCCAGATGGACACTGGTCCAGATGGTGACCAGAGCCATTCCTCCCACCTTGTATTGATAGTGGTCTTGCCAGACCCCGAGGCATGGATCCCACTCGGGATGGCCAGTGGTCTGGATGGGCCCCAGACCATGGATCCCCTATGAATGGACACTGGTCTAGATGGACGCCAGAGCCATGGATTCCAGCTGGACACTGGTGTGGATGGACACCAGAGCCATGGATGCCACTGTGGATGGACACTGGTTTGGATGGACATAAGAGCCACGGATCCCAATCTGGATGGACGCTGCTGTGAATAGACACCAGAGCCATGGATCCCACAGTGGATTGACAGTGGTCAGGATGGACACCAGAGCAATGGATGCCACTGTGGATGGACACAGGTAGGTAGAGATGCACACCAGAGTAATGGTGTCCGCTCTGGATGGACACTGGTCTGGATAGACAGCGGAAGCCTGGCTTCCACTCTGGATGGACGCTTGCCTGAATAGACAAAAGAGCTATGGATCCCAGCTTGACACTGGTCTGGATGGACACCAGAGCCATGGATCCCACTCTGAATGCACACTACTCGTGATGGACACAAGAGCCTTGCATCCCTCTGTGGATGGAGCCTGGTTTGAATGGACAGCACAGCCACGCATCCAGATGGACACCAGAGCCGTGGATCCCAACTGGACAGTGGTCTCGATGGACACCAGTGCCATGGATCCCACAGTGGATGGACACTGGTAGGGATAGACATCAGAGCCTTGGATCCCAGCTTGACTGTGTTCTGGATGGAGAGCAGAGTCTTGGATTGGACTCTAGATGGATACTGCTCCAGATGGACACCAGAGCCATGGATCCCACTTTGGATGGATCCCAGTCTGGATAGACTCCAGAGCCATGGATCCGTCTCTGGATGGATGCTGGTCTGGATGGACACCCGAGCCATGGATCCAAATTGGAGCCTGCTCTGGATGGATACAAGGGCCATGGATTCCACCCTTGATGGACACTTGTGGAGATAGCAACCAGAGGCATGGATTCGACTCGAGATGGACACTGGTGCTGAAGGACAGTGGTCTAGATGGTGACCAGAGCCATTCCTCCCACCTTGTATTGACTCTTGCCAGACCCCGAGGCATGGATCCCACTCGGGATGGCCAGTGGTCTGGATGGGCACCAGACCATGGCTCCCCTATGAATGGACACTGGTCTTGACGGACGCCAGAGCCATGGATTCCAGCTGGACACTGGTGTGGATGGACACCAGAGCAATGGATGCCACTGTGGATGGATACTGGTATGGATGGACATAAGAGCCACGGATCCCAATCTGGATGGACGCTGCTGTGAATAGACACCAGAGCCATGGATCCCACAGTGGATTGACAGTGGTCAGGATGGACACCAGAGCAATGGATGCCACTGTGGATGGACACAGGTAGAGATGCACACCAGAGTAATGGTGTCCGCTCTGGATGGACACTGGTCAGGATAGACAGCAGAACCCTGGCTTCCACTCTGGATGGACGCTTGCCTGAATAGACAAAAGAGCTATGGATCTCAGCTTGACACTGGTCTGGATGGACACCAGAGCCATGGATCCCACTCTGAATGCACACTACTCGTGATGGACACAAGAGCCATGCATCCCTCTGTGGATGGAGCCTGGTTTGAATGGACAGCACAGCCACGCATCCAGACGGACACCAGAGCCGTGGATCCCAACTGCACAGTGGTCTGGATGGACACCAGAGCCATGGATCCCACTGTAGATGGACCCTGGTACAGATAGACAGCATAGCCATGGATGCAAAGTGGACACTGCTCCAGATGGATAATGATCTGGATGGACGCCAAAGCCATGGATCCCACTCTGGGTGCACGCTGTTCTTGATGGACACAGGAGTCATGCATGGGTCTGTAGATGGAGCCTGGTATGAATGGACAGCACAGCCACGTATCCAGATGGATACTTGCCCAGATGGACAGCAGAGCCGTGGATCTCAAGTGGACAGTGGTCTCGATGGAAACCAGAGCAATGGATCCCACTGTGGATGGACACTGGTATGGATAGACCTCAGAGCCTTGGATCCCAGCTTTACTCTGTTCTAAATAGACTCCAGAGCCATGGATCCGTCTCTGGATGGATGCTGGTCTGGATGGACACCCGAGCCATGGATCCAAATTGGAACCTGTTCTGGATGGATGCAAGGGCCATGGATTCCACTCTTGATGGACACTTCTGGAGATAGCAACCAGAGGCATGGATCCGACTCGAGATGGACACTGGTCCTGAAGGACAGTGGTCTAGATGGTGACCAGAGCCATTCCTCCCACCTTGTATTGACTCTTGCCAGACCCCGAGGCATGGATCCCACTCTGGATGGCCAGTGGTCTGGATGGGCACCAGACCATGGCTCCCCTATCAATGGACACTGGTCTAGATGGATGCCAGAGCCAATGACTCCAGCTGGACACTGGTGTGGATGGACACCAGAGCAATGGATGCCACTGTGGATGGATACGGGTTTCGATGGACATAAGAGCCACGGATCCCAATCTAGATGGACGCTGCTGTGAATAGACACCAGTGCCATGGATCCCACTGTGGATGGACACTGGTATGGATAGACATCAGAGCCTTGGATCCCAGCTTGACTGTGTTCTGGATGGAGAGCAGAGTCTTGGATTGGACTCTGGATGGATACTGCTCCAGATGGAACGCAGAGCCATGGATCCCACTCTTGGTGGATACTGGTCTGGATGGACTCCAGAGCCATGGATCCGTCCCTGGATGGACACAGTTCTGGATGGACACAAGAGCCATAGATCCAAATTGGAGCCTCTTCTGGATGGATGCAAGGGCCATGGATTCCACTCTGGATGGATACTGCTCCAGTTAGCAACCAGAGTCATGGATCCGAATCCAGATGGAGACTGGTCCAGATGGACACTGGTCCAGATGGTGACCAGAGCCATTCCTCCCACCTTGTATTGATAGTGGTCTTGCCAGACCCCGAGGCATGGATCCCACTCTGGATGGCCAGTGGTCTGGATGGGCCCCAGACCATGGATCCCCTATGAATGGACACTGGTCTAGATGGACGCCAGAGCCATGGATTCCAGCTGGACACTGGTGTGGATGGACACCAGAGCCATGGATGCCACTGTGGATGGACACTGGTTTGGATGGACATAAGAGCCACGGATCCCAATCTGGATGGACGCTGCTGTGAATAGACACCAGAGCCATGGATCCCACAGTGGATTGACAGTGGTCAGGATGGACACCAGAGCAATGGATGCCACTGTGGATGGACACAGGTAGGTAGAGATGCACACCAGAGTAATGGTGTCCGCTCTGGATGGACACTGGTCTGGATAGACAGCGGAAGCCTGGCTTCCACTCTGGATGGACGCTTGCCTGAATAGACAAAAGAGCTATGGATCCCAGCTTGACACTGGTCTGGATGGACACCAGAGCCATGGATCCCACTCTGAATGCACACTACTCGTGATGGACACAAGAGCCTTGCATCCCTCTGTGGATGGAGCCTGGTTTGAATGGACAGCACAGCCACGCATCCAGATGGACACCAGAGCCGTGGATCCCAACTGGACAGTGGTCTCGATGGACACCAGTGCCATGGATCCCACAGTGGATGGACACTGGTAGGGATAGACATCAGAGCCTTGGATCCCAGCTTGACTGTGTTCTGGATGGAGAGCAGAGTCTTGGATTGGACTCTGGATGGATACTGCTCCAGATGGACAGCAGAGTCTTGGATTGGACTCTGGATGGATACTGCTCCAGATGGAACGCAGAGCCATGGATCCCACTGTTGGTGGATACTGGTCTGGATGGACTCCAGAGCCATGGATCCGTCTCTGGATGGACACAGTTCTGGATGGACACAAGAGCCATAGATCCAAATTGGAACCTGTTCTGGATGGATGCAAGGGCCATGGATTCCACTCTGGACGGATACTGCTCCAGTTAGCAACCAGAGTCATAGATCTGAATCCAGATGGAGACTGGTCCAGATGGACACTGGTCCGGATGGTGACCAGAGCCATTCCTCCCACCTTGTATTGATAGTGGTCTTGCCAGACCCCGAGGCATGCATCCCACTCTGGATGGCCAGTGGTCTGGATGGGCCCCAGACCATGGATCCCCTATGAATGGACACTGGTCTAGATGGACCCCAGAGCCATGGATTCCAGCTGGACACTGGTGTGGATGGACACCAGAGCCATGGATGCCACTGTGGATGGACACTGGTTTGGATGGACATAAGAGCCACGGATCCCAATCTGGATGGACGCTGCTGTGAATAGACCCCAGAGCCATGGATCCCACAGTGGATTGACAGTGGTCAGGATGGACACCAGAGCAATGGATGCCACTGTGGATGGACGCAGGTAGAGATGCACACCAGAGTAATGGTGTCCGCTCTGGATGGACACTGGTCTGGATAGACAGCAGAAGCCTGGCTTCCACTCTGGATGGACGCTTGCCTGAATAGACAAAAGAGCTATGGATCCCAGCTTGACACTGGTCTGGATGGACACCAGAGCCATGGATCCCACTCTGAATGCACACTACTCGTGATGGACACAAGAGCCATGCATCCCTCTGTGGATGGAGCCTGGTTTGAATACACAGCACAGCCACGCATCCAGATGGACACCAGAGCCGTGGATCCCAACTGGACAGTGGTCTCGATGGACACCAGTGCCATGGATCCCACTGTGGATGGACACTGGTATGGATAGACATCAGAGCCTTGGATCCCAGCTTGACTGTGTTCTGGATGGAGAGCAGAGTCTTGGATTGGACTCTAGATGGATACTGCTCCAGATGGACACCAGAGCCATGGATCCCACTTTGGATGGATCCCAGTCTGGATAGACTCCAGAGCCATGGATCCGTCTCTGGATGGATGCTGGTCTGGATGGACACCCGAGCCATGGATCCAAATTGGAGCCTGGTCTGGATGGATACAAGGGCCATGGATTCCACCCTTGATGGACACTTGTGGAGATAGCAACCAGAGGAATGGATTCGACTCGAGATGGGCACTGGTGCTGAAGGACAGTGGTCTAGATGGTGACCAGAGCCATTCCTCCCACCTTGTATTGACTCTTGCCAGACCCCGAGGCATGGATCCCACTCGGGATGGCCAGTGGTCTGGATGGGCACCAGACCATGGCTCCCCTATGAATGGACACTGGTCTTGACGGACGCCAGAGCCATGGATTCCAGCTGGACACTGCTGTGGATGGACACCAGAGCAATGGATGCCACTGTGGATGGATACTGGTTTGGATGGACATAAGAGCCACGGATCCCAATCTAGACGGACGCTGCTGTAAATAGACACCAGAGTCATGGATCCCACAGTGGATTGACAGTGGTCAGGATGGACACCAGAGCAATGGGTGCCACTGTGGATGGACACAGGTAGAGATGCACACCAGAGTAATGGTGTCCGCTCTGGATGGACACTGGTCAGGATAGACAGCAGAACCCTGGCTTCCACTCTGGATGGACGCTTGCCTGAATAGACAAAAGAGCTATGGATCCCAGCTTGACACTGGTCTGGATGGACACCAGAGCCATGGATCCCACTCTGAATGCACACTACTCGTGATGGACACAAGAGCCATGCATCCCTCTGTGGATGGAGCCTGGTTTGAATGGACAGCACAGCCACGCATCCAGACGGACACCAGAGCCGTGGATCCCAACTGCACAGTGGTCTGGATGGACACCAGAGCCATGGATCCCACTGTGGATGGACCCTGGTACAGATAGACAGCATAGCCATGGATGCAAAGTGGACACTGCTCCAGATGGATAATGATCTGGATGGACGCCAAAGCCATGGATCCCACTCTGGATGCACGCTGTTCTTGATGGACACAGGAGTCATGCATGGGTCTGTAGATGGAGCCTGGTATGAATGGACAGCACAGCCACGTATCCAGATGGATACTTGCCCAGATGGACAGCAGAGCCGTGGATCTCAAGTGGACAGTGGTCTCGATGGAAACCAGAGCAATGGATCCCACTGTGGATGGACACTGGTATGGATAGACCTCAGAGCCTTGGATCCCAGCTTTACTCTGTTCTAAATAGACTCCAGAGCCATGGATCCGTCTCTGGATGGATGCTGGTCTGGATGGACACCCGAGCCATGGATCCAAATTGGAGCCTGGTCTGGATGGATACAAGGGCCATGGATTCCACTCTTGATGGGCACTTGTGGAGATAGCAACCGGAGGCATGGATTCCACTCGAGATGGACACTGGTCCTGAAGGACAGTGGTCTAGATGGTGACCAGAGCCATTCCTCCCACCTTGTATTGACTCTTGCCAGACCCCGAGGCATGGATCCCACTCTGAATGGCCAGTGGTCTGGATGGGCACCAGACCATGGCTCCCCTATCAATGGACACTGGTCTAGATGGATGCCAGAGCCAATGACTCCAGCTGGAAACTGGTGTGGATGGACACCAGAGCAATGGATGCCACTGTGGATGGATACGGGTTTGGATGGACATAAGAGCCACGGATCCCAATCTAGATGGACGCTGCTGTGAATAGACACCAGTGCCATGGATCCCACAGTGGATGGACACTGGTATGGATAGACATCAGAGCCTTGGATCCCAGCTTGACTGTGTTCTGGATGGAGAGCAGAGTCTTGGATTGGACTCTGGATGGATACTGCTCCAGATGGACACCAGAGTCTTGGATTGGACTCTGGATGCATACTGCTCCAGATGGAACGCAGAGCCATGGATCCCACTGTTGGTGGACACTGGTCTAGATGGACGCCAGAGCCATGGATTCCAGCTGGACACTGGTGTGGATGGACACCAGAGCCATGGATGCCACTGTGGATGGACACTGGTTTGGATGGACATAAGAGCCACGGATCCCAATCTGGATGGACGCTGCTGTGAATAGACACCAGAGACATGGATCCCACAGTGGATTGACAGTGGTCAGGATGGACACCAGAGCAATGGATGCCACTGTGGATGGACGCAGGTAGAGATGCCCACCAGAGTAATGGTGTCCGCTCTGGATGGACACTGGTCTGGATAGACAGCAGAACCCTGGCTTCCACTCTGGATGGACGCTTGCCTGAATAGACAAAAGAGCTATGGATCCCAGCTTGACACTGGTCTGGATGGACACCAGAGCCATGAATCCCACTCTGAATGCACACTACTCGTGATGGACACATGAGCCATGCATCCCTCTGTGGATGGAGCCTGGTTTGAATGGACAGCACAGCCACGCATCCAGATGGACACCAGAGCCGTGGATCCCAACTGGACAGTGGTCTCGATGGACACCAGTGCCATGGAGCCCACTGTGGATGGACACTGGTATGGATAGACATCAGAGCCTTGGATCCCAGCTTGACTGTGTTCTGGATGGAGAGCAGAGTCTTGGATTGGACTCTGGATGGATACTGCTCCAGATGGACACCAGAGTCTTGGATTGGACTCTGGATGGATACTGCTCCAGATGGAATGCAGAGCCATGGATCCCACTCTTGGTGGATACTGGTCTGGATGGACTCCAGAGCCATGGATCCGTCTCTGGATGGACACAGTTCTGGATGGACACAAGAGCCATAGATCCAAATTGGAACCTGTTCTGGATGGATGCAAGGGCCATGGATTCCACTCTGGATGGATACTGCTCCAGTTAGCAACCAGAGTCATAGATCCGAATCCAGATGGAGACTGGTCCAGATGGACACTGGTCCGGATGGTGACCAGAGCCATTCCTCCCACCTTGTATTGATAGTGGTCTTGCCAGACCCCGAGGCATGGATCCCACTCTGGATGGCCAGTGGTCCGGATGGGCCCCAGACCATGGATCCCCTATGAATGGACACTGGTCTAGATGGACGCCAGAGCCATGGATTCCAGCTGGACACTGGTGTGGATGGACACCAGAGCCATGGATGCCACTGTGGATGGACACTGGTTTGGATGGACATAAGAGCCACGGATCCCAATCTAGACGGACGCTGCTGTGAATAGACCCCAGAGCCATGGATCCCACAGTGGATTGACAGTGGTCAGGATGGACACCAGAGCAATGGATGCCACTGTGGATGGACGCAGGTAGAGATGCACACCAGACTAATGGTGTCCGCTCTGGATGGACACTGGTCAGGATAGACAGCAGAACCCTGGCTTCCACTCTGGATGGACGCTTGCCTGAATAGACAAAAGAGCTATGGATCCCAGCTTGACACTGGTCCGGATGGACACCAGAGCCATGGATCCCACTCTGAATGCACACTACTCGTGATGGACACAAGAGCCATGCATCCCTCTGTGGATGGAGCCTGGTTTGAATGGACAGCACAGCCACGCATCCAGACGGACACCAGAGCCGTGGATCCCAACTGCACAGTGGTCTGGATGGACACCAGAGCCATGGATCCCACTGTGGATGGACCCTGGTACAGATAGACAGCATAGCCATGGATGCAAAGTGGACACTGCTCCAGATGGATAATGATCTGGATGGACGCCAAAGCCATGGATCCCACTCTGGATGCACGCTGTTCTTGATGGACACAGGAGTCATGCATGGGTCTGTAGATGGAGCCTGGTATGAATGGACAGCACAGCCACGTATCCAGATGGATACTTTCCCAGATGGATAGCAGAGCCTTGGATCTCAAGTGGACAGTGGTCTGGATGGAAACCAGAGCAATGGATCCCACTGTGGATGGACACTGGTATGGATAGACCTCAGAGCCTTGGATCCCAGCTTTACTCTGTTCTAAATAGACTCCAGAGCCATGGATCCGTCTCTGGATGGATGCTGGTCTGGATGGACACCCGAGCCATGGATCCAAATTGGAGCCTGGTCTGGATGGATACAAGGGCCATGGATTCCACTCTTGATGGACACTTGTGGAGATAGCAACCAGAGCCATGGATCCGACTCGAGATGGACACTGGTCCTGAAGGACAGTGGTCTAGATGGTGACCAGAGCCATTCCTCCCACCTTGTATTGACTCTTGCCAGACCCCGAGGCATGGATCCCACTCTGGATGGCCAGTGGTCTGGATGGGCACCAGACCATGGCTCCCCTATCAATGGACACTGGCCTAGATGGATGCCAGAGCCAATGACTCCAGCTGGACACTGGTGTGGATGGACACCAGAGCAATGGATGCCACTGTGGATGGATACGGGTTTGGATGGACATAAGAGCCACGGATCCCAATCTGGATGGACGCTGCTGTGAATAGACACCAGAGCCATGGATCCCACAGTGGATTGACAGTGGTCAGGATGGACACCAGAGCAATGGATGCCACTGTGGATGGACGCAGGTAGAGATGCACACCAGAGTAATGGTGTCCGCTCTGGATGGACACTGGTATGGATAAACATCAGAGCCTTGGATCCCAGCTTGACTGTGTTCTGGATGGAGAGCAGAGTCTTGGATTGGACTCTGGATGGATACTGCTCCAGATGGACAGCAGAGTCTTGGATTGGACTCTGGATGGATACTGCTCCAGATGGAACGCAGAGCCATGGATCCCACTGTTGGTGGATACTGGTCTGGATGGACTCCAGAGCCATGGATCCGTCTCTGGATGGACACAGTTCTGGATGGACACAAGAGCCATAGATCCAAATTGGAACCTGTTCTGGATGGATGCAAGGGCCATGGATTCCACTCTGGATGGATACTGCTCCAGTTAGCAACCAGAGTCATAGATCCGAATCCAGATGGAGACTGGTCCAGATGGACACTGGTCCGGATGGTGACCAGAGCCATTCCTCCCACCTTGTATTGATGGTGGTCTTGCCAGACCCCGAGGCATGCATCCCTCTCTGGATGGCCAGTGGTCTGGATGGGCCCCAGACCATGGATCCCCTATGAATGGACACTGGTCTAGATGGACGCCAGAGCCATGGATTCCAGCTGGACACTGGTGTGGATGGACACCAGAGCCATGGATGCCACTGTGGATGGACACTGGTTTGGATGGACATAAGAGCCACGGATCCCAATCTGGATGGACGCTGCTGTGAATAGACCCCAGAGCCATGGATCCCACAGTGGATTGACAGTGGTCAGGATGGACACCAGAGCAATGGATGCCACTGTGGATGGACGCAGGTAGAGATGCACACCAGAGTAATGGTGTCCGCTCTGGATGGACACTGGTCTGGATAGACAGCAGAACCCTGGCTTCCACTCTGGATGGACGCTTGCCTGAATAGACAAAAGAGCTATGGATCCCAGCTTGACACTGGTCTGGATGGACACCAGAGCGATGGATCCCACTCTGAATGCACACTACTAGTGTTGGACACAAGAGCCATGCATCCCTCTGTGGATGGAGCCTGGTTTGAATGGACAGCACAGCCACGCATCCAGATGGACACCAGAGCCGTGGATCCCAACTGGACAGTGGTCTCGATGGACACCAGTGCCATGGATCCCACTGTGGATGGACACTGGTATGGATAGACATCAGAACCTTGGATCCCAGCTTGACTGTGTTCTGGATGGAGAGCAGAGTCTTGGATTGGACTCTAGATGGATACTGCTCCAGATGGACACCAGAGCCATGGATCCCACTTTGGATGGATCCCAGTCTGGATAGACTCCAGAGCCATGGATCCGTCTCTGGATGGATGCTGGTCTGGATGGACACCCGAGCCATGGATCCAAATTGGAACCTGGTCTGGATGGATACAAGGGCCATGGATTCCACCCTTGATGGACACTTGTGGAGATAGCAACCAGAGGCATGGATTCGACTCAAAATGGACACTGGTGCTGAAGGACAGTGGTCTAGATGGTGACCAGAGCCATTCCTCCCACCTTGTATTGACTCTTGCCAGACCCCGAGGCATGGATCCCACTCTGGATGGCCAGTGGTCTGGATGGGCACCAGACCATGGCTCCCCTATCAATGGACACTGGTCTTGACGGACGCCAGAGCCATGGATTCCAGCTGGACACTGCTGTGGATGGACACCAGAGCAATGGATGCCACTGTGGATGGATACTGGTTTGGATGGACATAAGAGCCACGGATCCCAATCTGGATGGACGCTGCTGTGAATAGACCCCAGAGCCATGGATCCCACACTGGATTGACAGTGGTCAGGATGGACACCAGAGCAATGGATGCCACTGTGGATGGACGCAGGTAGAGATGCACACCAGAGTAATGGTGTCCGCTCTGGATGGACACTGGTCTGGATAGACACCAGAACCCTGGCTTCCACTCTGGATGGACGCTTGCCTGAATAGACAAAAGAGCTATGGATCCCAGCTTGACACTGGTCTGGATGGACACCAGAGCCATGGATCCCACTCTGAATGCACACTACTCGTGATGGACACAAGAGCCATGCATCCCTCTGTGGATGGAGCCTGGTTTGAATGGACAGCACAGCCACGCATCCAGACGGACACCAGAGCCGTGGATCCCAACTGCACAGTGGTCTGGATGGACACCAGAGCCATGGATCCCACTGTGGATGGACCCTGGTACAGATAGACAGCATAGCCATGGATGCAAAGTGGACACTACTCCAGATGGATAATGATCTGGATGGACGCCAAAGCCATGGATCCCACTCTGGATGCACGCTGTTCTTGATGGACACAGGAGTCATGCATGGGTCTGTAGATGGAGCCGGGTATGAATGGACAGCACAGCCACGTATCCAGATGGATACTTGCCCAGATGGACAGCAGAGCCGTGGATCTCAAGTGGACAGTGGTCTCGATGGAAACCAGAGCAATGGATCCCACTGTGGATGGACACTGGTATGGATAGACCTCAGAGCCTTGGATCCCAGCTTTACTCTGTTCTAAATAGACTCCAGAGCCATGGATCCGTCTCTGGATGGACACAGTTCTGGATGGACACCCGAGCCATGGATCCAAATTGGAGCCTGGTCTGGATGGATACAAGGGCCATGGATTCCACTCTTGATGGACACTTGTGGAGATAGCAACCAGAGGCATGGATCCGACTCGAGATGGACACTGGTCCTGAAGGACAGTGGTCTAGATGGTGACCAGAGCCATTCCTCCCACCTTGTATTGACTCTTGCCAGACCCCGAGGCATGGATCCCACTCTGGATGGCCAGTGGTCTGGATGGGCACCAGACCATGGCTCCCCTATCAATGGACACTGGTCTAGATGGATGCCAGAGCCAATGACTCCAGCTGGACACTGGTGTGGATGGACACCAGAGCAATGGATGCCACTGTGGATGGATACGGGTTTGGATGGACATAAGAGCCACGGATCCCAATCTAGATGGACGCTGCTGTGAATAGACACCAGTGCCATGGATCCCACTGTGGATGGACACTGGTATGGATAGACATCAGAGCCTTGGATCCCAGCTTGACTGTGTTCTGGATGGAGAGCAGAGTCTTGGATTGGACTCTGGATGGATACTGCTCCAGATGGACAGCAGAGTCTTGGATTGGACTCTGGATGGATACTGCTCCAGATGGAACGCAGAGCCATGGATCCCACTCTTGGTGGATACTGGTCTGGATGGACTCCAGAGCCATGGATCCGTCTCTGGATGGACACAGTTCTGGATGGACACAAGAGCCATAGATCCAAATTGGAACCTGTTCTGGATGGATGCAAGGGCCATGGATTCCACTCTGGATGGATACTGCTCCAGTTAGCAACCAGAGTCATAGATCCGAATCCAGATGGAGACTGGTCCAGATGGACACTGGTCCGGATGGTGACCAGAGCCATTCCTCCCACCTTGTATTGATGGTGGTCTTGCCAGACCCCGAGGCATGCATCCCTCTCTGGATGGCCAGTGGTCTGGATGGGCCCCAGACCATGGATCCCCTATGAATGGACACTGGTCTAGATGGACGCCAGAGCCATGGATTCCAGCTGGACACTGGTGTGGATGGACACCAGAGCCATGGATGCCACTGTGGATGGACACTGGTTTGGATGGACATAAGAGCCACGGATCCCAATCTGGATGGACGCTGCTGTGAATAGACACCAGAGCCATGGATCCCACAGTGGATTGACAGTGGTCAGGATGGACACCAGAGCAATGGATGCCACTGTGGATGGACGCAGGTAGAGATGCACACCAGAGTAATGGTGTCCGCTCTGGATGGACACTGGTATGGATAGACATCAGAGCCTTGGATCCCAGCTTGACTGTGTTCTGGATGGAGAGCAGAGTCTTGGATTGGACTCTGGATGGATACTGCTCCAGATGGACAGCAGAGTCTTGGATTGGACTCTGGATGGATACTGCTCCAGATGGAACGCAGAGCCATGGATCCCACTCTTGGTGGATACTGGTCTGGATGGACTCCAGAGCCATGGATCCGTCTCTGGATGGACACAGTTCTGGATGGACACGAGAGCCATAGATCCAAATTGGAACCTGTTCTGGATGGATGCAAGGGCCATGGATTCCACTCTGGATGGATACTGCTCCAGTTAGCCACCAGAGTCATAGATCCGAATCCAGATGGAGACTGGTCCAGATGGACACTGGTCCGGATGGTGACCAGAGCCATTCCTCCCACCTTGTATTGATAGTGGTCTTGCCAGACCCCGAGGCATGCATCCCACTCTGGATGGCCAGTGGTCTGGATGGGCCCCAGACCATGGATCCCCTATGAATGGACACTGGTCTAGATGGACGCCAGAGCCATGGATTCCAGCTGGACACTGGTGTGGATGGACACCAGTACCATGGATGCCACTGTGGATGGACACTGGTTTGGATGGACATAAGAGCCACGGATCCCAATCTGGATGGACGCTGCTGTGAATAGACCCCAGAGCCATGGATCCCACAGTGGATTGACAGTGGTCAGGATGGACACCAGAGCAATGGATGCCACTGTGGATGGACGCAGGTAGAGATGCACACCAGAGTAATGGTGTCCACTCTGGATGGACACTGGTCTGGATAGACAGCAGAACCCTGGCTTCCACTCTGGATGGACGCTTGCCTGAATAGACAAAAGAGCTATGGATCCCAGCTTGACACTGGTCTGGATGGACACCAGAGCCATGAATCCCACTCTGAATGCACACTACTCGTGATGGACACAAGAGCCATGCATCCCTCTGTGGATGGAGCCTGGTTTGAATGGACAGCACAGCCACGCATCCAGATGGACACCAGAGCCGTGGATCCCAACTGGACAGTGGTCTCGATGGACACCAGTGCCATGGATCCCACTGTGGATGGACACTGGTATGGATAGACATCAGAGCCTTGGATCCCAGCTTGACTGTGTTCTGGATGGAGAGCAGAGTCTTGGATTGGACTCTGGATGGATACTGCTCCAGATGGACACCAGAGCCATGGATCCCACTTTGGATGGATCCCAGTCTGGATAGACTCCAGAGCCATGGATCCGTCTCTGGATGGATGCTGGTCTGGATGGACACCCGAGCCATGGATCCAAATTGGAGCCTGGTCTGGATGGATACAAGGGCCATGGATTCCACTCTTGATGGACACTTGTGGAGATAGCAACCTGAGGCATGGATTCGATTCGAGATGGACACTGGTCCTGAAGGACAGTGGTCTAGATGGTGACCAGAGCCATTCCTCCCACCTTGTATTGACTCTTGCCAGACCCCGAGCATGGATCCCACTCTGGATGGCCAGTGGTCTGGATGGGCACCAGACCATGGATCCCCTATGAATGGACACTGGTCTTGACGGACGCCAGAGCCATGGATTCCAGCTGGACACTGGTGTGGATGGACACCTGAGCCATGGATGCCACTGTGGATGGACACTGGTTTGGATGGACATAAGAGCCACGGATCCCAATCTGGATGGACGCTGCTGTGAAGAGACCCCAGAGCCATGGATCCCACAGTGGATTGACAGTGGTCAGGATGGACACCAGAGCAATGGATGCCACTGTGGATGGACGCAGGTAGAGATGCACACCAGAGTAATGGTGTCCGCTCTGGATGGACACTGGTCTGGATAGACAGCAGAACCCTGGCTTCCACTCTGGATGGACGCTTGCCTGAATAGACAAAAGAGCTATGGATCCCAGCTTGACACTGGTCTGGATGGACACCAGAGCCATGGATCCCACTCTGAATGCACACTACTCGTGATGGACACAAGAGCCATGCATCCCTCTGTGGATGGAGCCTGGTTTGAATGGACAGCACAGCCACACATCCAGACGGACACCAGAGCCGTGGATCCCAACTGCACAGTGGTCTGGATGGACACCAGAGCCATGGATCCCACTGTAGATGGACCCTGGTACAGATAGACAGCATAGCCATGGATGCAAAGTGGACACTGCTCCAGATGGATAATGATCTGGATGGACGCCAAAGCCATGGATCCCACTCTGGATGCACGCTGTTCTTGATGGACACAGGAGTCATGCATGGGTCTGTAGATGGAGCCTGGTATGAATGGACAGCACAGCCACGTATCCAGATGGATACTTGCCCAGATGGACAGCAGAGCCATGGATCTCAAGTGGACAGTGGTCTGGATGGAAACCAGAGCAATGGATCCCACTGTGGATGGACACTGGTATGGATAGACCTCAGAGCCTTGGATCCCAGCTTTACTCTGTTCTAAATAGACTCCAGAGCCATGGATCCGTCTCTGGATGGATGCTGGTCTGGATGGACACCCGAGCCATGGATCCAAATTGGAGCCTGGTCTGGATGGATACAAGGGCCATGGATTCCACTCTTGATGGACACTTGTGGAGATAGCAACCAGAGGCATGGATCCGACTCGAGATGGACACTGGTCCTGAAGGACAGTGGTCTAGATGGTGACCAGAGCCATTCCTCCCACCTTGTATTGACTCTTGCCAGACCCCGAGGCATGGATCCCACTCTGGATGGCCAGTGGTCTGGATGGGCACCAGACCATGGCTCCCCTATCAATGGACACTGGTCTAGATGGACGCCAGAGCCAATGACTCCAGCTGGACACTGGTGTGGATGGACACCAGAGCAATGGATGCCACTGTGGATGGATACGGGTTTGGATGGACATAAGAGCCACGGATCCCAATCTAGATGGACGCTGCTGTGAATAGACACCAGTGCCATGGATCCCACTGTGGATTGACACTGGTATGGATAGACATCAGAGCCTTGGATCCCAGCTTGACTGTGTTCTGGATGGAGAGCAGAGTCTTGGATTGGACTCTGGATGGATACTGCTCCAGATGGACAGCAGAGTCTTGGATTGGACTCTGGATGGATACTGCTCCAGATGGAACGCAGAGCCATGGATCCCACTCTTGGTGGATACTGGTCTGGATGGACTCCAGAGCCATGGATCCGTCCCTGGATGGACACAGTTCTGGATGGACACCAGACCCATAGATCCAAATTGGAGCCTGTTCTGGATGGATGCAAGGGCCATGGATTCCACTCTGGATGGATACTGCTCCAGTTAGCAAGCAGAGTCATAGATTCGAATCCAGATGGAGACTGGTCCAGATGGACACTGGTCCAGATGGTGACCAGAGCCATTCCTCCCACCTTGTATTGATAGTGGTCTTGCCAGACCCCGAGGCATGCATCCCACTCTGGATGGCCAGTGGTCTGGATGGGCCCCAGACCATGGATCCCCTATGAATGGACACTGGTCTAGATGGACGCCAGAGCCATGGATTCCAGCTGGACACTGGTGTGCATGGACACCAGAGCAATGGATGCCACTGTGGATGGACACTGGTTTGGATGGACATAAGAGCCACGGATCCCAATCTGGATGGACGCTGCTGTGAATAGACACCAGAGCCATGGATCCCACAGTGGATTGACAGTGGTCAGGATGGACACCAGAGCAATGGATGCCACTGTGGATGGACACAGGTAGGTAGAGATGCACACCAGAGTAATGGTGTCCGCTCTGGATGGACACTGGTCAGGATAGACAGCAGAACCCTGGCTTCCACTCTGGATGGACGCTTGCCTGAATAGACAAAAGAGCTATGGATCCCAGCTTGACACTGGTCTGGATGGACACCAGAGCCATGAATCCCACTCTGAATGCACACTACTCGTGATGGACACAAGAGCCATGCATCCCTCTGTGGATGGAGCCTGGTTTGAATGGACAGCACAGCCACGCATCCAGATGGACACCAGAGCCGTGGATCCCAACTGGACAGTGGTCTCGATGGACACCAGTGCCATGGATCCCACTGTGGATGGACACTGGTATGGATACACATCAGAGCCTTGGATCCCAGCTTGACTGTGTTCTGGATGGAGAGCAGAGTCTTGGATTGGACTCTGGATGGATACTGCTCCAGATGGACAGCAGAGTCTTGGATTGGACTCTGGATGGATACTGCTCCAGATGGAACGCAGAGCCATGGATCCCACTCTTGGTGGATACTGGTCTGGATGGACTCCAGAGCCATGGATCCGTCTCTGGATGGACACAGTTCTGGATGGACACAAGAGCCATAGATCCAAATTGGAACCTGTTCTGGATGGATGCAAGGGCCATGGATTCCACTATGGATGGATACTGCTCCAGTTAGCAACCAGAGTCATAGATCCGAATCCAGATGGAGACTGGTCCAGATGGACACTGGTCCGGATGGTGACCAGAGCCATTCCTCCCACCTTGTATTGATAGTGGTCTTGCCAGACCCCGAGGCATGCATCCCACTCTGGATGGCCAGTGGTCTGGATGGGCCCCAGACCATGGATCCCCTATGAATGGACACTGGTCTAGATGGACCCCAGAGCCATGGATTCCAGCTGGACACTGGTGTGGATGGACACCAGAGCCATGGATGCCACTGTGGATGGACACTGGTTTGGATGGACATAAGAGCCACGGATCCCAATCTGGATGGACGCTGCTGTGAATAGACCCCAGAGCCATGGATCCCACAGTGGATTGACAGTGGTCAGGATGGACACCAGAGCAATGGATGCCACTGTGGATGGACGCAGGTAGAGATGCACACCAGAGTAATGGTGTCCGCTCTGGATGGACACTGGTATGGATAGACATCAGAGCCTTGGATCCCAGCTTGACTGTGTTCTGGATGGAGAGCAGAGTCTTGGATTGGACTCTGGATGGATACTGCTCCAGATGGACAGCAGAGTCTTGGATTGGACTCTGGATGGATACTGCTCCAGATGGAACGCAGAGCCATGGATCCCACTGTTGGTGGATACTGGTCTGGATGGACTCCAGAGGCATGGATCCGTCTCTGGATGGACACAGTTCTGGATGGACACAAGAGCCATAGATCCAAATTGGAGCCTGGTCTGGATGGATGCACGGGCCATGGATTCCACTCTGGATGGATACTGCTCCAGTTAGCAACCAGAGTCATAGATCCGAATCCAGATGGAGACTGGTCCAGATGGACACTGGTCCGGATGGTGACCAGAGCCATTCCTCCCACCTTGTATTGATAGTGGTCTTGCCAGACCCCGAGGCATGCATCCCACTCTGGATGGCCAGTGGTCTGGATGGGCCCCAGACCATGGATCCCCTATGAATGGACACTGGTCTAGATGGACGCCAGAGCCATGGATTCCAGCTGGACACTGGTGTGGATGGACACCAGAGCCATGGATGCCACTGTGGATGGACACTGGTTTGGATGGACATAAGAGCCACGGATCCCAATCTGGATGGACGCTGCTGTGAATAGACACCAGAGCCATGGATCCCACAGTGGATTGACAGTGGTCAGGATGGACACCAGAGCAATGGATGCCACTGTGGATGGACGCAGGTAGAGATGCACACCAGAGTAATGGTGTCCGCTCTGGATGGACACTGGTCTGGATAGACAGCAGAAGCCTGGCTTCCACTCTGGATGGACGCTTGCCTGAATAGACAAAAGAGCTATGGATCCCAGCTTGACACTGGTCTGGATGGACACCAGAGCCATGGATCCCACTCTGAATGCACACTACTCGTGATGGACACAAGAGCCATGCATCCCTCTGTGGATGGAGCCTGGTTTGAATGGACAGCACAGCCACACATCCAGACGGACACCAGAGCCGTGGATCCCAACTGCACAGTGGTCTGGATGGACACCAGAGCCATGGATCCCACTGTGGATGGACCCTGGTACAGATAGACAGCATAGCCATGGATGCAAAGTGGACACTGCTCCAGATGGATAATGATCTGGATGGACGCCAAAGCCATGGATCCCACTCTGGATGCACGCTGTTCTTGATGGACACAGGAGTCATGCATGGGTCTGTAGATGGAGCCTGGTATGAATGGACAGCACAGCCACGTATCCAGATGGATACTTGCCCAGATGGACAGCAGAGCCGTGGATCTCAAGTGGACAGTGGTCTGGATGGAAACCAGAGCAATGGATCCCACTGTGGATGGACACTGGTATGGATAGACCTCAGAGCCTTGGATCCCAGCTTTACTCTGTTCTAAATAGACTCCAGAGCCATGGATCCGTCTCTGGATGGATGCTGGTCTGGATGGACACCCGAGCCATGGATCCAAATTGGAGCCTGGTCTGGATGGATACAAGGGCCATGGATTCCACTCTTGATGGACACTTGTGGAGATAGCAACCAGAGGCATGGATCCGACTCGAGATGGACACTGGTCCTGAAGGACAGTGGTCTAGATGGTGACCAGAGCCATTCCTCCCACCTTGTATTGACTCTTGCCAGACCCCGAGGCATGGATCCCACTCTGGATGGCCAGTGGTCTGGATGGGCACCAGACCATGGCTCCCCTATCAATGGACACTGGTCTAGATGGACGCCAGAGCCAATGACTCCAGCTGGACACTGGTGTGGATGGACACCAGAGCAATGGATGCCACTGTGGATGGATACGGGTTTGGATGGACATAAGAGCCACGGATCCCAATCTAGATGGACGCTGCTGTGAATAGACACCAGTGCCATGGATCCCACTGTGGATTGACACTGGTATGGATAGACATCAGAGCCTTGGATCCCAGCTTGACTGTGTTCTGGATGGAGAGCAGAGTCTTGGATTGGACTCTGGATGGATACTGCTCCAGATGGACAGCAGAGTCTTGGATTGGACTCTGGATGGATACTGCTCCAGATGGAACGCAGAGCCATGGATCCCACTCTTGGTGGATACTGGTCTGGATGGACTCCAGAGCCATGGATCCGTCTCTGGATGGACACAGTTCTGGATGGACACAAGAGCCATAGATCCAAATTGGAACCTGTTCTGGATGGATGCAAGGGCCATGGATTCCACTATGGATGGATACTGCTCCAGTTAGCAACCAGAGTCATAGATCCGAATCCAGATGGAGACTGGTCCAGATGGACACTGGTCCGGATGGTGACCAGAGCCATTCCTCCCACCTTGTATTGATAGTGGTCTTGCCAGACCCCGAGGCATGCATCCCACTCTGGATGGCCAGTGGTCTGGATGGGCCCCAGACCATGGATCCCCTATGAATGGACACTGGTCTAGATGGACCCCAGAGCCATGGATTCCAGCTGGACACTGGTGTGGATGGACACCAGAGCCATGGATGCCACTGTGGATGGACACTGGTTTGGATGGACATAAGAGCCACGGATCCCAATCTGGATGGACGCTGCTGTGAATAGACCCCAGAGCCATGGATCCCACAGTGGATTGACAGTGGTCAGGATGGACACCAGAGCAATGGATGCCACTGTGGATGGACGCAGGTAGAGATGCACACCAGAGTAATGGTGTCCGCTCTGGATGGACACTGGTATGGATAGACATCAGAGCCTTGGATCCCAGCTTGACTGTGTTCTGGCTGGAGAGCAGAGTCTTGGATTGGACTCTGGATGGATACTGCTCCAGATGGACAGCAGAGTCTTGGATTGGACTCTGGATGGATACTGCTCCAGATGGAACGCAGAGCCATGGATCCCACTCTTGGTGGATACTGGTCTGGATGGACTCCAGAGGCATGGATCCGTCTCTGGATGGACACAGTTCTGGATGGACACAAGAGCCATAGATCCAAATTGGAGCCTGGTCTGGATGGATGCACGGGCCATGGATTCCACTCTGGATGGATACTGCTCCAGTTAGCAACCAGAGTCATAGATCCGAATCCAGATGGAGACTGGTCCAGATGGACACTGGTCCGGATGGTGACCAGAGCCATTCCTCCCACCTTGTATTGATAGTGGTCTTGCCAGACCCCGAGGCATGCATCCCACTCTGGATGGCCAGTGGTCTGGATGGGCCCCAGACCATGGATCCCCTATGAATGGACACTGGTCTAGATGGACGCCAGAGCCATGGATTCCAGCTGGACACTGGTGTGGATGGACACCAGAGCCATGGATGCCACTGTGGATGGACACTGGTTTGGATGGACATAAGAGCCACGGATCCCAATCTGGATGGACGCTGCTGTGAATAGACACCAGAGCCATGGATCCCACAGTGGATTGACAGTGGTCAGGATGGACACCAGAGCAATGGATGCCACTGTGGATGGACGCAGGTAGAGATGCACACCAGAGTAATGGTGTCCGCTCTGGATGGACACTGGTCTGGATAGACAGCAGAAGCCTGGCTTCCACTCTGGATGGACGCTTGCCTGAATAGACAAAAGAGCTATGGATCCCAGCTTGACACTGGTCTGGATGGACACCAGAGCCATGGATCCCACTCTGAATGCACACTACTCGTGATGGACACAAGAGCCATGCATCCCTCTGTGGATGGAGCCTGGTTTGAATGGACAGCACAGCCACACATCCAGACGGACACCAGAGCCGTGGATCCCAACTGCACAGTGGTCTGGATGGACACCAGAGCCATGGATCCCACTGTGGATGGACCCTGGTACAGATAGACAGCATAGCCATGGATGCAAAGTGGACACTGCTCCAGATGGATAATGATCTGGATGGACGCCAAAGCCATGGATCCCACTCTGGATGCACGCTGTTCTTGATGGACACAGGAGTCATGCATGGGTCTGTAGATGGAGCCTGGTATGAATGGACAGCACAGCCACGTATCCAGATGGATACTTGCCCAGATGGACAGCAGAGCCGTGGATCTCAAGTGGACAGTGGTCTGGATGGAAACCAGAGCAATGGATCCCACTGTGGATGGACACTGGTATGGATAGACCTCAGAGCCTTGGATCCCAGCTTTACTCTGTTCTAAATAGACTCCAGAGCCATGGATCCGTCTCTGGATGGATGCTGGTCTGGATGGACACCCGAGCCATGGATCCAAATTGGAGCCTGGTCTGGATGGATACAAGGGCCATGGATTCCACTCTTGATGGACACTTGTGGAGATAGCAACCAGAGGCATGGATCCGACTCGAGATGGACACTGGTCCTGAAGGACAGTGGTCTAGATGGTGACCAGAGCCATTCCTCCCACCTTGTATTGACTCTTGCCAGACCCCGAGGCATGGATCCCACTCTGGATGGCCAGTGGTCTGGATGGGCACCAGACCATGGCTCCCCTATCAATGGACACTGGTCTAGATGGACGCCAGAGCCAATGACTCCAGCTGGACACTGGTGTGGATGGACACCAGAGCAATGGATGCCACTGTGGATGGATACGGGTTTGGATGGACATAAGAGCCACGGATCCCAATCTAGATGGACGCTGCTGTGAATAGACACCAGTGCCATGGATCCCACTGTGGATTGACACTGGTATGGATAGACATCAGAGCCTTGGATCCCAGCTTGACTGTGTTCTGGATGGAGAGCAGAGTCTTGGATTGGACTCTGGATGGATACTGCTCCAGATGGACAGCAGAGTCTTGGATTGGACTCTGGATGGATACTGCTCCAGATGGAACGCAGAGCCATGGATCCCACTCTTGGTGGATACTGGTCTGGATGGACTCCAGAGCCATGGATCCGTCTCTGGATGGACACAGTTCTGGATGGACACAAGAGCCATAGATCCAAATTGGAACCTGTTCTGGATGGATGCAAGGGCCATGGATTCCACTCTGGATGGATACTGCTCCAGTTAGCAACCAGAGTCATAGATCCGAATCCAGATGGAGACTGGTCCAGATGGACACTGGTCCGGATGGTGACCAGAGCCATTCCTCCCACCTTGTATTGATAGTGGTCTTGCCAGACCCCGAGGCATGGATCCCACTCTGGATGGCCAGTGGTCTGGATGGGCCCCAGACCATGGATCCCCTATGAATGGACACTGGTCTAGATGGACGCCAGAGCCATGGATTCCAGCTGGACACTGGTGTGGATGGACACCAGAGCAATGGATGCCACTGTGGATGGACACTGGTTTGGATGGACATAAGAGCCACGGATCCCAATCTGGATGGACGCTGCTGTGAATAGACACCAGAGCCATGGATCCCACGGTGGATTGACAGTGGTCAGGATGGACACCAGAGCAATGGATGCCACTGTGGATGGACACAGGTAGGTAGAGATGCACACCAGAGTAATGGTGTCCGCTCTGGATGGACACTGGTCTGGATAGACAGCAGAACCCTGGCTTCCAGTCTGGATGGACGCTTGCCTGAATAGACAAAAGAGCTATGGATCCCAGCTTGACACTGGTCTGGAAGGACACCAGAGCCATGAATCTCACTCTGAATGCACACTACTCGTGATGGACACAAGAGCCATGCATCCCTCTGTGGATGGAGCCTGGTTTGAATGGACAGCACAGCCACGCATCCAGATGGACACCAGAGCCGTGAATCCCAACTGGACAGTGGTCTCGATGGACACCAGGGCCATGGATCCCACTGTGGATGGACACTGGCATGGATAGACATCAGAGCCTTGGATCCCAGCTTGACTGTGTTCTGGATGGAGAGCAGAGTCTTGGATTGGACTCTGGATGGATACTGCTCCAGATGGACACCAGAGCCATGGATCCCACTTTGGATGGATCCCAGTCTGGATAGACTCCAGAGCCATGGATCCGTCTCTGGATGGATGCTGGTCTGGATGGACACCCGAGCCATGGATCCAAATTGGAGCCTGGTCTGGATGGATACAAGGGCCATGGATTCCACTCTTGATGGACACTTGTGGAGATAGCAACCTGAGGCATGGATTCGATTCGAGATGGACACTGGTGCTGAAGGACAGTGGTCTAGATGGTGACCAGAGCCATTCCTCCCACCTTGTATTGACTCTTGCCAGACCCCAAGGCATGCATCCCACTCTGGATGGCCAGTGGTCTGAATGGGCCCCAGACCATGGATCCCCTATGAATGGACACTGGTCTAGATGGACGCCAGAGCCATGGATTCCAGCTGGTCACTGGTGTGGATGGACACCAGAGTGATGGTTGACACTGTGGTAGGACACTGGTTTGGATGGACATAAGAGCCACGGATCCCAATCTGGATGGACGCTGCTGTGAAGAGACACCAGAGCTATGGATCCCACAGTGGATTGACAGTGGTCAGGATGGACACCAGAGCAATGGATGCCACTGTGGATGGACACAGGTAGGTAGAGATGCACACCAGAGTAATGGTGTCCACTCTGGATGGACACTGGTCTGGATAGACAGCAGAACCCTGGCTTCCACTCTGGATGGACGCTTGCCTGAATAGACAAAAGAGCTATGGATCCCAGCTTGACACTGGTCTGGATGGACACCAGAGCCATGGATCCCACTCTGAATGCACACTACTCGTGATGGACACAAGAGCCATGCATCCCTCTGTGGATGGAGCCTGGTTTGAATGGACAGCACAGCCACGCATCCAGATGGACACCAGAGCCGTGGATCCCAACTGCACAGTAGTCTGGATGGACACCAGAGCCATGGATCCCACTGTGGATGGACCCTGGTACAGATGGACAGCATAGCCATGGATGCAAAGTGGACACTGCTCCAGATGGATAATGATCTGGATGGACGCCAAAGCCATGGATCCCACTCTGGATGCACGCTGTTCTTGATGGACACAGGAGTCATGCATGGGTCTGTAGATGGAGCCTGGTATGAATGGACAGCACAGCCACGTATCCAGATGGATACTTGTCCAGATGGACAGCAGAGCCGTGGATCTCAAGTGGACAGTGGTCTGGATGGAAACCAGAGTAATGGATCCCACTGTGGATGGACACTGGTATGGATAGACCTCAGAGCCTTGGATCCCAGCTTTACTCTGTTCTAAATAGACTCCAGAGCCATGAATCCGTCTCTGGATGGATGCTGGTCTGGATGGACACCAGAGCCATGGATCGAACTTAGAGCCTGGTCTGGATGGATACAAGGGCCATGGATTCCACTCTTGATGGACACTTGTGGAGATAGCAACCAGAGCCATGGATCCGACTCGAGATGGACACTGGTCCTGAAGGACAGTGGTCTAGATGGTGACCAGAGCCATTCCTCCCACCTTGTATTGACTCTTGCCAGACCCCGAGGCATGGATCCCACTCTGGATGGCCAGTGGTCTGGATGGGCACCAGACCATGGCTCCCCTATCAATGGACACTGGTCTAGATGGATGCCAGAGCCAATGACTCCAGCTGGACACTGGTGTGGATGGACACCAGAGCAATGGATGCCGCTGTGGATGGATACGGGTTTGGATGGACATAAGAGCCACGGATCCCAATCTAGATGGACGCTGCTGTGAATAGACACCAGTGCCATGGATCCCAATGTGGATGGACACTGGTATGGATAGACATCAGAGCCTTGGATCCCAGCTTGACTGTGTTCTGGATGGAGAGCAGAGTCTTGGATTGGACTCTGGATGGATACTGCTCCAGATGGACAGCACAGTCTTGGATTGGACTCTGGATGGATACTGCTCCAGATGGAACGCAGAGCCATGGATCCCACTGTTGGCGGATACTGGTCTGGATGGACTCCAGAGTCATGGATCCGTCCCTCGATGGACACAGTTCTGGATGGACACCAGAGCCATAGATCCAAATTGGAGCCTGTTCTGGATGGATACAAGGGCCATGGATTCCACTCTTGATGGACACTGGTGGAGATAGCAACCAGAGTCATGGATCCGAATCCAGATGGAGACTGGTCCAGATGGACACTAGTCCAGATGGTGACCAGAGCCATTCCTCCCACCTTGTATTGATAGTGGTCTTGCCAGACCCCGAGGCATGGATCCCACTCTGGATGGCCAGTGGTCTGGATGGGCCCCAGACCATGGATCCCCTATGAATGGACACTGGTCTAGATGGACACCAGAACCATGGATTCCAGCTGGACACTGGTGTGGATGGACAGCAGAGCCATGGATACCACGGTGGATGGACACTGGTATGGATAGACATCAGAGCCTTGGATCCCAGCTTGACTGTGTTCTGGATGGAGAGCAGAGTCTTGGATTGGACTCTGGATGGATACTGCTCCAGATGAACACCAGAGCCATGGATCCCACTTTGGATGGATCCCAGTCTGGATAGACTCCAGAGCCATGGATCCGTCTCTGGATGGATGCTGGTCTGGATGGACACCCGAGCCATGGATCCAAATTGGAGCCTGGTCTGGATGGATACAAGAGCCATGGATTCCACTCTTGTTGGACACTTGTGGAGATAGCAACCAGAGGAATGGATTCGACTCGAGATGGACACTGGTCCTGAAGGACAGTGGTCTAGATGGTGACCAGAGCCATTCCTCCCACCTTGTATTGACTCTTGCCAGACCCCGAGGCATGGATCCCACTCTTGATGGCCAGAGGTCTAGATGGGCACCAGAACATGGATCTCCTGTGAATGGACACTGGTCTTGATGGACGCCAGAGCCATGGATTCCAGCTGGACACTGGTGTGGATGGACACCAGAGCCATGGATGCCACTGTGGATGGACACTGGTTTGGATGGACATAAGAGCCACGGATCCCAATCTAGATGGACGCTGCTGTGAATAAACCCCAGAGCCATGGATCCCACAGTGGATTGACAGTGGTCAGGATGGACACCAGAGCCATGGATGCCACTGTGGATGGACGCAGGTAGAGATGCACACCAGAGTAATGGTGTCCGCTCTGGATGGACACTGGTCTGGATAGACACCAGAACCCTGGCTTCCACTCTGGATGGACGCTTGCCTGAATAGACAAAAGAGCTATGGATCCCAGCTTGACACTGGTCTGGATGGACACCAGAGCCATGGATCCCACTCTGAATGCACACTACTCGTGATGGACACAAGAGCCATGCACCCCTCTGTGGATGGAGCCTGGTTTGAATGGACAGCACATCCATGCATCCAGATGGACACCAGAGCCGTGGATCCCAATTGGACAGTGGTCTGGATGGACACCAGAGCCATGGATCCCACTCTGGATGGACACTGGTATGGATAGACATCAGAGCCTTGGATCCCAGCTGGACCCTGTTCTGGATGGACAGCAGAGTCTTGGATTGGACTCTGGATGGATACTGCTCCAGATGGACACCAGAGCCATGGATAACACTTTGGATGGATCCTGGTCTGGATGGACTCCAGAGCCATGGATCCGTCTCTGGATGGACAGCAGAGCCATGGATCCCACTGTGGATGGACCCTGGTACAGATAGACAGCATAGCCATGGATGCAATCTGGACACTGCTCCACATGGACAATGGTCTGGATGGACGCCAGAGCCATAGATCCCACTCTGGATGCACGCTCTTCTCGATAGACACAAGAGTCATGCATGCATCTGTAGATGGAGCCTGGTATGCATGGACAGCACAGCCACATATCCAGAAGGGTACTTGCCCAGATGGACAGCAGAGCCGTGGCTCCCAAGTGGACACTGGTCTGGATGGACAACAGCGCCATGGATCCCACTCTGAATGCACACTACTCGTGATGGACACAAGAGCCATGCATCCCTCTGTGGATGGAGCCTGGTTTGAATTAACAGCACAGCCACACATCGAGATGGACACCAGAGCCGTGGATCCCACCTGGACAGTGGTCTGGATGGACACCAGTGCCATGGATCCCACTGTGGATGGACACTGGTATGGATAGACATCAGAGCCTTGGATCCCAGCTGGAACCTGTTCTGGATGGACAGCAGAGTCTTGGATTGGACTCTGGATGGATACTGCTCCACATGGACACCACAGCCATGGATCCCACTGTGGGTGGATACTGGTCTGGATAGACTCCAGAGCCATGGATCCGTCTCTGGATGGACACTGGTCTGGATGGACACCATTGCCATAGATCCAAATTGGAGCCTGTTCTGGATGGATACAAGGGCCATGGATTCCACTCTAGATGGATACTGCTCCAGTTAGCAGCCAGAGTCATGGATCCGAATCCAGATGGAGACTGGTCCAGATGGACACTGGTCAAGATAGTTACCATAGCCATTCCTCCCACCTTGTATTGACTCTTTCCAGACACCGAGGCATGGATCCCACTCTGGATGGCCAGTGGTCTGGACAGGCCCCAGACCATGGATCCCCTATGAATGAACACTGGTCTAGATGGACGCCAGAGCCATGGATTTCAGCTGGACACTGGTGTGGATGGACAGCAGAGCCATGGATGCCAGTGTGGATGGACACAGGTAGAGATGCACACCAGAGCAATGGTGTCCGCTCTGGATGGACACTGGTCTGGATAGACACCAGAACCCTGGCTTCCACTCTGGATGGACGCTTGCCTGAATAGACAAAAGAGCTATGGATCCCAGCTTGACACTGGTCTGGATGGACACCAGAGCCATGGATCCCACTCTGAATGCACACTACTCGTGATGGACACAAGAGCCATGCATCCCTCTGTGGATGGAGCCTGGTTTGAATGGACAGCACAGCCACGCATCCAGATGGACACCAGAGCCGTGGATCCAAACTGTACACTGGTCTGGATGGACACCAGTGCCATGGATCCCACTGTGGATGGACCCTGGTACAGATGGACAGCATAGCCATGGATGCAAAGTGGACACTGCTCCAGATGGATAATGATCTGGATGGATGCCAGAGCCATGGATCCCACTCTGGATGCACGCTGTGCTTAATGGACACAGGAGTCATGCATGGGTCTGTAGATGGAGCCTGGTATGAATGGACAGCACAGCCACGTATCCAGATGGATACTTGTCCAGATGGACAGCAGAGCCGTGGATCTCAAGTGGACACTGGTCTGGATGGACACCAGAGCCATGGATCCCACTGTGGATGGACACTGGCATGGATAGACCTCAGAACCCTGGATCCCAGCTTTACTCTCTTCTGGATAAACTCCCGAGCCATGGATCCGTCTCTGGATGGACAATGTTCTGGATGGACACCAGAGCCATGGATCCTAATTGGAGCCTGGTCTGGATGGATACAAGGGCCATGGATTCCACTCTTGATGGACACTTGTGGAGATAGCAACCAGAGGCATGGATTCGACTCGAGATGGACACTGGTCCTGAAGGACAGTGGTCTAGATGGTGTAAGAGACGGTCTGAAGATCCCTCATCTGCCTCACGACCATCGTCAAGGACAGAGACTGAAACCCCTAAAAGGGACTTGAAAATCTCAGTACAGGAGTTCTGGCCTGGCTGAGGTGGGATGTTGGCCAAGTGCTGCCTGCAGGTGTGTTCGATGGAAAAACCCAGCACCCATATCGGAACATCAGAACCTGAGCAGAAACAATGGGCAAGTCACGGTGAAGTGACTGTGCCTGCTGACACTGTACTGGTTGACGCTGTACCTGCTGACGACCGACTTGTTCTGGGTTCTCTAAATGAACACACTGCAATGATTTCCCCCACCTGTTTGGCCACCTGCCTGTCGCTTCGGAGAGGACTATAAAAACCCTGGAGACCCCCGCTCACTTTTGTGATCACCCCACTGGAGAAACTCGCGTCTATAGGCATCTTCAAAAGCCTCGAGGACTCGACCCTCCATGTTGGTAGCTATAATCCCCTTCCCCTCTTTTCTGTTTTTCTAACTATTCTCTTTTTCTCTCCCTACTATCGCATTTGTTGGCACTAAATAAAGGTGCATTTGTGATTGAGTAAACTGAGTTTGTCCCCCGCTGTGTCTTATAAGCTCTGAGATCCCTAAAACGAACCATCACGAACCCCGCTTGTGTGAGCGGATCGTGACATTAAATTGGCGTCACGGACAGGATCTTGATGGACAGAGGGGTTGCGGGTTTTATATAGTTTGTAACAGGGGAAGGACCCTCGTCTCAGCCGCACCTAGCACGCCACTTGGGTGAGCGCTGTTAGAAAGCAAGGGGGGCGAGGGAAAATTCCCGCAAATTGTATACACCCAGGCGTATAGCACTCCCTGTCATCAGGATTTCACAAAAGGATCTCGTTGTGCAAAAGATGGGACTGTAGTTAGGTTTTGGTTTTTGTTTTTTTTTTTGTGTTTTGGGCTGCTTGGTGTAGTTGAGGAGACAACCATTTGTAACTAAGGTGAACCTCCCAGGCAGTTTTGGTCTCCTCGCCCATTCCAGGGAAGCGAAGGGAAACACAGTTTTAGCTGTGCCTTTGGTGTAACTTTAAGCGTACCTCCCTGAGAGTGGTTTTGGTCCCTTCACAAAATGAGTGAAAAACATAAGAATGCATTTTATGCTTTGTTAGCAAAACATAGTGCTAGACCTTCTCCAGACGGAGAAAGGTGGGCACAGAATAATTGGTTTAACTTTAAAAACATTGTAGATAGAATATATTCTTTGCAACATGATGCTAGATACAAACTGGGCAGAAATAAAACCATTCTTTGCTCAGTTTTGGGGGCCTGTCTTTCGGCAGCCATAGAGACCCGTTTTGAGCGGGTAAGTGAAGAAAAAGCAGTCATAGAATCCCTGCAAAATTTGGTAGAAGCTTTGCAAAAACAATTAGAACAGGAAAGAAATCAGAATTATTTGCTGCAAATTTCTCTTGCAGAAGAGCGAAGCAAAAACTTAAAATCTGTAGATTCACCCACAGAAATAGAAGGAAAGGAGACATACAACATTAAACAAATATACCCTCAGAAAGAATTAGTACACATGCAAAATTGTGGGGAACACTGTTGCTCCAACTTGAGACCTCTCATCAAAACAGAATATAATTATATAAATGAAGAGGATCATGATCCCCACATAACCACCAAAGAAATACCATACACGGCCACTGAATTAGCTAAATTAAAGAAAGAATACTTCCGCCTCCCTAGTGAATCAGAGATGGAGTATGTTTTTAGAGTTTCCCTCACAGGGGGCGACCAAATTAAATTAAGTGAACAAGAAGCAAGTGGCTATTGGGGACATGGAGTTTTCTTAACAACAGGAAACACGCGTGCTCCATGGTCCCTGACACAGCGTGTAGCCTACTGGGCAGGGGGTTAAACCCCCTTGAGAGGGGCGACCCTCTGGCAATAGTCGGCACCTCAGACCAACTCCTAGAAAACATACACAAAGCTGCATGCTTGCAAATGATACAGGAAAGAAAATGAATCTCTGCCTGTGAGTCGCCAATGCAACAGCCTGTCAAACCTGAGATTATGACCCCCCTCATTCCAGGTTTGCCAGAGTCTCTTAAACCAACAGCAATTCTTCTTCAAAAAACAATAGCATCTATCTCTTCGGTAGATAGACTTGAAAGATTTCTTGGCCATACAAGAGATCAAACTGGTTCCACTGACTCCACTGACTCCTCACCTTTTACAACTCCTAGCACACAATCTAACAGCAGTCATAAACTTTGGACATGGAGTGAGGTAGCAGAGGAGTTAATAAGTTACAGTAGAAAATATGGACCAGTGAAGTACTCAGAGGACAAACCAGAAAAACCCAGAGGAGTCAGGCACATTGCTTCTCCTAATGAAAAACCAGAAAAGGGAAAACAAATTTCTAACCGGCAGCAGCTGTGGTTGCTAGGGCTGGAAAGGGGAGTTCCACGAGAAGTAATGGATAAATTGCCGTATGATAAATCGGCTAAAATAATTTCCAATTGGCCCTGTCCCAAACCTATTGTGTTGGAATCATCCAACCAACAACCCAGTGCACCTCCTCTTCCACAAGCCTTGGGCAACCAGCCACAACATTCCCCAACACAGGTTTTAAGCAATGAGACACAGCATGCTCTCTCCCCGCTTCAGGGAAGTGAAACACACCAACCTCCTTTAAACTAGAAACTCCGTTTCTTGATAGTGAGCGAAGAAACGGAGACTGGATGTTTTTGAGGAAGCTCACAAAGGACCCGAGAACAGGGGACATATTGATTACAGCAATAGTTGGCCCCAAACAAATATTAATAACTTTTGTTGTGGACACAGGGGCCCAAATCAGTGCATTGAAAATCAGACACGCCCAAAAGTGTGGGCTTGTTCCCAGCAAAAAACGATGTTGTGTTTTAAATGCCCTAGGAACTACAGAGTCTATGAGTATGGCTCTAGTAAAACTCACACTGCCCGGAGAAGACAACCCAATAGCTGTCCAAATGGTCATTGGAAACATTCCTGACAGTTTGTTAGGGATGGATATATGTCTTGGTTTAGGAAGACAGGTATCTGCTAGGTAAAATTACAATCAGAGGCTCTTTGGCAAAGATTTGGGAAATAGGAATAGCAGTTCTTTACTAGTATGTAATACAAAGCAAACAAACACAAAAAAACTCCCCCCCCCACCAAACAACTACAGCATTAATGACAAACGACAACAGTACCAAGAACCTTGAGGGCTTTGTTTCACAAAACCCAGGGCAGTTTGGTTTCGGTGTCCCTGCAGGATCCTCAGAGCACCAAGCTGGAACAGTGGAAAAAGTCCCGGGCTGGTAGCTGGGATGGCAGGGTGTCCCGGCAGGCAGGGGCAGGATGTCCCGGCAGCGCAGGGGGTGCAGGGTCACGCTGCAGCAAGAGGAGCAGCGCCGAAGCAGCTCGAAGGCGAGGCAGAAAAGCGGCGCAGCTTCTGCTCGGCGGGCTTTGCGGCGGCTGAGATCCTCGAGGAGCGGCCGACACGCGTCTCCCGAACGCCGGAAGCAGAAAAGCACGCAGCTGCCTCAAGCTGTGTCTTTTACCTGCGTTATCTCCCCCTTCCACCTTTTGTCCATCTCTTTGTTTCAGCCAAGCACTCTCAAGTATCCAACACCCGGTCCCCTTGGCAACCCGTGGGGAAAAAATTCCCCAGAGAAAGAAGGAACAAACCCAACCCCCAACAATATACTTGCTGGGAGACAATGGGAAGACTCAGAGGGCTTTCTCTGGTCTTTCGGAGCTCCCAGCCTTAACATCAGGCTGCTACAAACAGCTCCTTCCCTACCGTTCAGCAAAATCACTTCTGTGAAACAATATCCTTTACCCTCTGGTGCTAAAGATGGCATCAAGCCAGTCATTCAGGAATTGAAAGATCAAGGAGTAATTGTTAACACTCACAGCCCTTTTAACTCACCAATCTGGCCAGTTAAAAAACCCAATGGAAAGTGGAGACTGACAGTTGATTACAGACGGCTTAATGCCAACACAGACCCTCTTACAGCAGCGGTCCCAAATACAGCTGAATTAATAATATCAATTCAGGAAAAAGCTCACTCTATTATGGCAACAATAGATGTTAAAGACATGTTTTTGATCATACCCATACAACAAGAAGATATGGACCGTTTTGCCTTTACATGGGAGGGACAGCAATATACCTTCACACGTCTACCCCAAGGGTAGCGACACTCCCCCACTTTAGCCCACCATGCTTTAGCCCAAGAATTAGAAGAACTATCTAAACCTGACACTGTAGCTGTTTACCAATCCATAGATGATATTTTAGTGGGAGGGGAAGAAAGAGAAGTAGTGGAGGATGTTCAACAGAAAATAATTTCCCACTTAGAAAGCCTTGGTTTGCAGATCCCCTCAGAAAAAATACAAAAACCTTCTCAAGAAGTGAAATTTTGAGGCATCTGGTGGAAAGGAGGTGTGACATGCATCCCACCAGACACCCTAACTTCTTCAGATCAAATCAAGATGCCCGAATCTCGAAAAGAACTCCAACAAGCTCTAGGACTATTGGTATTTTGGAGAAAACACATTCCAGATTTTTCAATTATTGCCAGACCTCTTGATGATTTGTTGAGAAAGGGAGTAAAATGGGACTGGAGCCCTTCTCAGGAAGAAGCATTACAATTGTTGATTTTTGAAGCCACAGCTCATCAGGCCCTAGGCCCTATCCACCCAGCAGATCCTTTTCAGGTAGAATGGGGATTTGCTACCTCAGGATTGTCAGTACATATATGGCAAAGGGGTCCTGAAGGCCCAATCAGACCTGTTAGCTTCTACTCCTGTGGCTTGAAAGATGCTGAAAAAAGATATACAACTTGGGAGAAAGGCTTATTTGTTGTTACCCAGGCTCTTATAGAAGTAGAAAAAATCACAAGAAAACAACCAATTGTGTTGAGAGGTCCCTTTAAAGTCATTAAAATAGTGATCACAGGGACTCCACCTCCCGAAGGGGTAGCACAACGAGCCTCAGTAAGGAAATGGTATGCACAAATAGAGCATTATAATAACATCTTTTCAATTACTGAAGGCGCTGTGAAAAATTTACCAGTACAAGACACAGAGAATCTGAACAGCAGCCAAGACAAACCTGCCTCAGTTCTTAAAATAGCCCCTCCCTTCTCCCCTGAGCAAACAGCACATTCATGGTTTACTGAGGCCTCAGCTAAGCGTGAAGGAAAAGTGTGGAAATACAGAGCTGCAGCTTTGCACACTTCTTCTGGAGAGCGGATCATTACAGAAGGGGAAGGCAGTGCCCGAATTGGGGAACTTAGAGCTGTTTGGAGTGTTTTCCAGAGGGAGGCACAAAACACCTCTCTTGTCTGTATTTACACTGACTCCTATGCTGTATATAAGGGCTGCACTGAATGGCTGCCTTTCTGGCAACAGAATGATTGGGAAGTTAACAGAATTTCAGTGTGGCAGAAAGAAAAGTGGCAAGAAATTTTACAAATTGCAAGTCAAGGGAATTTTGCTGTAGGGTGGGTAGCCTCTCACCAGACAGATGATAATCCAGCAGGAGAATGGAATAACAGAGCTGATGAATTAGCAAAATTAAGTCCTCTGAAAAAGGATGAAATCACTGAAGATTGGGAGCACTTATTAGAATGGCTGCATGTAAAACGACAACACACAGGTACAAAAGATTTATACAAGGAAGCTCATGCCCGGGCTTGGCCCGTTACCAGAGAAATGTGTAACACCTGCATTTCAGCCTGTGAGCAGCGTCGCAAACGGCTAGAAAGACATCCTTTAGAGGATGACCCACTACACTTGAGGACAGGTAAAGGCTTATGGGATGCATGGCAGGTAGATTACATGGGTCCCTTTAAGCAATCAGGAGGTAAACATTTTGTGTTAGTGGGGGTTGAGATTACATCTGGATCAGTTCAAGCCGAGGCATTTAAAAGGGCTACAGGGGAAAACACTGTTAAAGCATTGCAGATATGGTTCGGGACTTTCCCAAAACCACAGGAAATTCAATCTGATAATGGGTCACACTTTACTGCTAAAGTAGTACAGGAATGGGCAAAAGGTGAAGGGATAAAATGGACTTTTCACACTCCCTATTACCCTCAAGCTAACGGAATTGTAGAAAGGACTAACGGTCTTTTAAAACGACTTCTGAAACCACAAGAGGGAGGCTGGGATGGCCGGTTGCATAAAGCTGTGCAAAGTGAAAATGAAAGATGGGGGGTAAATGGGTGCCCCAAAATTACTGCTTTTTGCCCAAATCCTCTGAGCTTAATCTCCTCACAAAGAGGACCAAATGATCCCGAAAATCCAGTTCATGACCCGGGACACCCTGTTTTGGTAGACCTCCCTACGGTGGGATAAGTACCACTTGTGTTGAAAACTTCTCTGAATAAAGTTGCGTGGATAGTATCTGATGCCTTAGGAAAAGAACATCGGATAAATACCCGCTGGATAATTCCATCGTTTTAATGTTCTGCCCTTAGGTGGCAGCTTTTTCTGTGTTTTGCTATTGCAGGAGAACTCCGAGGGGACACTTCAAGTGACATGAAAACAAAATAACCATGTTAACATTATTAATACTTCTCTGTATCCTGCCACACTCCCATGGCCAGGAGCCAGCTGAGTGGCCGTGGTCTGAAGCCACTGTTAGATATACCAGTACTCAAGAATCACATCCCAGAAGTCGTCACCTGAACCTGGCAACCTCAGGGTATCATGGTGGTCCACGTGAGTGGGGATGGGATAAGAATGAACGGGTTACAACTCTAAATGGAACAGTTGGTTTGGGGATATTTTTGTGGGCAGATGTTGGGATCGGGATTGTGTGGGGCTGGGTGGGTGGGATGTGGTTTGATAGTAAATCAAACTTGGAGAGTTCTTGATCACATGGACTGGGATCACATGGACTGGGATTTCACAGGCTGGACCATCTGGATCAGAACCATAGAGACTGGGATCATCTGGACCGGGGTGGCCGCCTCGGAACGATGCGAACCGAGGCGGTCCCGCCCGGCCCAGGGCAACCTCCCCGTCCCTCCCAGTCCCGCCCGGGGGCGCGGCCAAAACTCCCCAGAACGAACGCGGCGGTCCCGGAGCGATCCTGGAGCCGATCCCGGAGCGATTCCGGGTCCGATCCCGGTCCCTGTTTCGGCCTCGGTCTCAGTCTCGGTCCCGGAGCGCTCCCGGTGCTGATTCCGGTCGCGGTGCGGATCTCGATCCCGGAGCGGTGCCAGTCTCGGTGCCAGTGCCGGTTCCAGTTTCAGTCCTGGTCTCAGTCTCGGTGTCGGAGCGGTGCCGGTGCCGTTTTTGGTCCCGGAGTGCTCCCAGTGCCAATTCCAGTCTTGGTCCCGGAGCGGTGCCAGTCTCGGTGCTGGTTCCGGTGCCGGTCTCGGTCTCGATCCCGGAGGGCTCCCGGTCTGGGTTCTGGCCGCAGTCCTGGAGCAGTCCTGGTGCCGGTGCCGGTTCCGAAGCGCTCCCGGCGCCGGTCCCAGTGTCGGTGTCGGTCTCAGTCTTGGTTCCGGTACCAGTTCTGGTGCCGGTTTCGGTGTCGGTCCCACAGTGCCGGTCCCGGAGCGGTGCCGGTCTCGGTTCCGGATTCGGTCTCGGTCTTGGTGCTGGTGCCGTTTCTGGTGCTGGTCTCGGTCTCGGTGCCGGAGATTTTAGGGTCTTTTCGGTGATTTTAAGCCAAACCGGGCCCTTTTAGGACCGCGCGTTCCCTTGACCCCGCCCATTCCCCCCCTCAGAATTCCCGCCATTTTCTGGACCCCGCCCCTTTCCCCTCCCAGTTCCCGCCCCTTCTCTGACCCCGCCTCGTTCCATTCGTTCCCCGCCCTTTCATTGACCACGCCCCTTTTCCCTTGGGCCCCGCCTATCTGTTGGCGCGTTCCTTCAGCGCATGCGCAGACGACCCAGAAGTGGCTCTCCCGAGCGTCGCCATCTTTGTTCCCGGTCTCCCGAGCCGGCTCCGGCGTGTCCGAGACCTGCGGTGGGGGAATGGGGGATCTATAGGGGATCTATAGGGGATCTATAGGGGATCTATAGGGATCTGAGAGGACCTGGAAGTCTCCTTAGAGGATTTGGTGGGGGATCTGCAGGAGATTTGGGGCGGTCTGTAGGGGCTTTGGGGCGGTCTGGGGATCCCTAAAGGGGGCTGGGCGGGTCTCGGGGCTCTATCGGGGTCTGGGGCTCTGTAGAGGGTCCAGCGGGGTCCGTAAAGGGACTCCGGGCGTCCCTAAATGGGGTCTGGGTGTCTGTGGGGGATTTGGGGGGTCTCTGTGGCGTTTTGGGGGATTTGGGGGGTCTGTAGGGGATCTCTAGGGGTCAGCGGGAGCCTGTAGCGGGTCCGGAGAGGTCTGGGGGTGTCTGTGGGTCCCTGTGGGGGATTTGGGGGGCCTGGGGGGGTCTGGAGGTCCCCAGGGGGTCTGAGGGGATATGTAGGGGCTCGATAGAGGGTCCGGGGGCGCCTGGGGGACCCTATAGGGGATCTGGGGTTCTCTGCATGGGATGTGAGGGGATCTGGGGGAGTCTTGGCATCTCTATAGTGGAGTTTTGGGGCCCATAAAGGAAATTTTTGTGAATTTTTGGCTCTGTACAGCTAATTCTTGGAAATTTGGGGTCCAAATTGGGCAATTTTGGGCGCTCTGTTGGGATTTTTTTTTTTTTTAATTTTGGGGCCTCTGTTAGGAATTTTGGGGAATTTTGGAGGAATTTTGGGTCCAAACGTAGGAACTTGTGGAATTTTCTGTCCAAGCGTGGGAATTTTGGGTAATTTTGGGTCCTAACTTGGGAATTTGGGGAATTCTTTTTCCTAGATATCCTCTTCAAGTTCTCGGTGAGTGGCAGCACGGCACGGGCAAGTCCTGCCTGCTGCACAACTTCATTGAGAGCAAGTGTAGGAATTTCTGTGAATTTTCAAGGATTTGGGCAGTTCTGGGGGGTCGTGGGATTTTTGGGAATTTTGGAGGGATTTTTTTTCATTTTGGGGGACGTCTTGTGTATTCTGAGGGGATTTTTGAGGTATTTTTAGGACTTTTGGGGTGGTGTTTTTGCATTTTTAGAGTGTTTTCTGTTGCTGTTTGCGGGCTTTGGGGAATATGTTGGGAATTTTGAGAAATCTGAGGAGTTGGGGGATTTTTAGATAATTTTGGAGAATTTTTGGGGAGTTTGGGGGGGTTTAAAATATTTCTGGACATTTTAAGGGTTTGGGGTTTTTGTGTTTTGTTTTTTTTTTTTTTTCTTTTATTTTCTGGGTGATTTTTGTTGGTGTTTAGGGAAATTTTTGGACATTTTTTGGAATTTGGGAAATTCTGGGTAGTCTGGGAAATTTTGGGAATATTACTGGAATTTTTGGAGGTATTTTCTGGGTTTTTTTCTTTTTTGAGCTATTTTGAGGCTTTTTTCAGTTTGTTTTTTTCTATAGTTTTCCTTTTGTATGCAGTTTTGGGGGTTTTTTTTTTTAAATTTTTTGGGAATTCTGTGTCTCCGGGCGCTCCCCCATCCTGCGGCATTTTGGGCAATTTTCTGTCACTCTTGGGTCATTTTTGGTCACGCTTTGGGTCATTTTCAGCCATATTTTGTAATTTCGGTGGCATTTCTAGTCAGTTTTGGGTCATTTGGGGGCCATTTTGTGGCCATTTTCTGTCACTTTTCGGGCATTTTTGGTCTCTTTAGGGGCGTTTCTGGTGCCGTTCGAGCCATTTTTTGCCGGTCTCAGTCCCGGTCTCCGGGCGGTGCCGGTCCCGGTCCCGGTGCCGCTCTTGGTCCCGGAGCGCTCCCGGCGCCAATCTCGTTCTCAGTCCCCGTCCCTGGGCGGTGCCAGTCTCGGGGCTGGTTCCGCTGCCGCTCTCGGTCCCGCTCTCGGTCCCAGTCCCGGAGATTTTAGGCGGGTTTGGGTAATTTTAGGCCAAACTGGGCAGGTTTAGGGTGGATTTTCGGCCCCTTTGGATGATTTTAGGCCAAATCTGGTGGGTTTTCGGGTGGGCTTTAGGTACATTTCATTGATTTTAAGCCAAACCAGGTCTTTTCAGGGTTGATTTGACGCCCTTTTTAGGAGTTTTAAGGGGATTTTTTCCCATTTTGTGTGGATTTAAACCAGTCGGGGCAATTTTAGACGATATTGGTTGGTTTTAGACCCCTTTAGATGATTTTATCCCCAACGGGCTGATTTTAGACCGAACCCTGTGGCTATAGGGTGGCTTTTAGTGCCCTTTGGGTGATTTTAGGCCACTTTGTGGGGATTGCAGGCCTCTTAGGGTGATTTGAGGCCAAACCTGATCCGTGTTAGGGTGGATTTTAGGCCCTTTTGGAGACATTTAGGCGCTTTTTGGTGATTTTAAGCGAACCCGGGCGGTTTTAGGACCGCGCGTCGCCTTCGCCCCGACTCTTTCCCCTCACGATTCCCGCCCTGTCCCTGACCCCGCCCCTTTCCCGTCCCAGTTCCCGCCCTTTCCTTGGCCCCGCCCTCCCAGGCCGGGCCCGGGCCCGGGGGAGGAGGAGGAGGGAGGGAGGAAGAGGCGCAGCGGCGGCAGGAGCGGGAGGAGAAGACGAGCGGAGGGAGCGGCGGCTCCAGCGCTCCCTGAACTGGCGGCACCGCCGGGATCATCGCCCCTCATCCCGCAGGTGGCCGGGGAGGGGGAGCTCGCCCCAAATATCCCGGGGGGTCCCTGGGTTTGGGGTTTTTGGGGTTTTTGGGGTGTCCCGGTGTCGGCAGAGCCCCTGGAATTGCCGGGACCCCGCTGGGGCTGGAGGGGCAGGATGGGCGGGAAAGCGGTTCGGGGTCCCGGTGCCGGCAGTGTCTGCTCCCAGTATGAGCCTAGTCAGTCCCAGTATGAGCCCGGTCACTCCCAGTATGAGCCCGGTCACTCCCAGTATCCGTAGGTGGGGAGACAGAAGAGGGGGGAGCTTTAAGGGTTCCTGGGACTCGCCGCAGCCCGGGGAGGGCAGGCACCGAGCAGACGGGTGATCTCCTTCCCCTTCCCTGTGACACGGAGGCAAATCCCATCCTGTCCTTGTCCTTCCTCCCCCAGACAAGGAGCCGAGCATGGAGAGCAGGGAGGACAAATCCCCGCGGCAGAAGCTCGTGGCAGAGGCCGTTTTGAGCGACTCCACGGCGCAGGAATGCAACGGAGAGGAAAAGGGCCGGAGATCCCTGAGGAGGAGGGGCTGCAAACGCAGCTGGCGAGGATGTGAGGAGGAAAGAGCCAGGCCGGGCCGGGAAGGCGGCCGGAGATGGAGCCAGAGCTCAGAGCTGGTGGTCCATGAGCAGCTTCGTGATGGGGAGAAGCCCCACAAGTGCTCCGAGTGTGGGAAGAGCTTCAGCCAGGCCAACAGCCTGATCTGCCACCAAAGCATTCACACAGGTGAACGGCCCTACGAGCGTGGGGAATGTGGGAAGAGCTTCAGACAGAGAATCAACCTGATCCAGCACCAGAACATCCACACTGGGGAAAGGCCGTACAAGTGTGGGGAGTGTGGGAAGGGCTTCAGGGGCAGAGCCAACCTGAACTTCCACCAAAGGATCCACACTGGGGAGAAGCCCTACGAGTGTGGGGAATGTGGGATGAGCTTCAGCCAGAGGTCCAGCCTACTCCGCCACCAGATGTTCCACACAGGGGAACGACCCTACGAGTGTGGGGAATGTGGGAAGAGCTTCACAGAGAGAGCCACCCTGACTGAACATCAGAACATCCACACTGGGGAAAGGCCGTACACGTGTGGGGAATGTGGGAAGGGCTTCAGGCAGAGAGCCAACCTGAGGCTACACCAAAAGATCCACACTGGGGAGAGGCCCTATGAGTGTAGGGAATGTGCGAAGAGTTTCATCCAGAGTTCAAGTCTGATCAGCCACCAAAGCATCCACACCGGAGAGAGACCCTATGAGTGTGGGGAATGTGGGAAGAACTTCAGTCTGAGGTCCAGGCTGATCTTTCACCATAGAATCCACACTGGGAAAAGGCCCTACAAGTGTGGGGAATGTGGGAAGAGCTTCAGCCAGAAAATCAACCTGATCCAGCACCAGAACATCCACACTGGAGAAAGGCCGTACAAGTGTGGGGAATGTGGGAAGGGCTTCAGCCACAGAGCCAGCCTGAGCTTGCATCTAAAAATCCACACTGGGGAGAGGCCCTACAAGTGTTGCCAGTGTGGAAAGGGGTTTCGGGTCAGCAGCAAGCTCCTTGAACACCAGCAGACACACACAGAGGAGAGGCCCTTCCGCTGCCCTGACTGCGGGAAGGGCTTCAGGCACAACCCCAACCTCATCATCCACCGGCGCATCCACACTGGGGAGAGGCCCCAAGAGTGTCCCCAGTGTGGGAAGAGCTTATCACAGAGCTCAGCCTTGACCCAACACCAACCAAGGCAGCATCAGGAAAGCCCTGCCAGTGCCCCCGGTGCAGAAAGAGCTTTGAGCTCTGCTCCAGCTCCAGCCCCCACTGGAGGAGCCACATTGGGCAGAGCCCCGGTGACCCACATTCCCTGTGTTCCGTGTTGGGAAGTCACCTTGCCGATTATCCTTTTGATTAGACCTTAGTTATTTTCTCTTCTCCCTCTCTTTGTACTGCAAAAGCCAAGAGAGATTGTAGCCCTGCTTTCATGCCTGAGATCTTTTAGTTTTGTGAAATTCTTTTCTCAGGGAATTTTCTGTAAACAAGAGGAGTGTTTTTCTAAAAACTGTAGCATTGTTTTTCATTCCTTTTCCTAGGAGAGACTTCTTCTTGATGTCCTTCTGGTCTGACCAGTGTGATTGATGAGGTTTGTCTTTTTTTGTCACCAATCAGATTGGTCTGTGTAAAATACTAAGGGAGACACATTCGAAAATCTAAAGGAGTCATTTTCAGCCTTGGGAAGCTCCGAGTCTCCCAGCTCGGTCCCGCCCAGTCCCGCCCGGAGGCGCGGCCAAAACTCCCCGGAGCGATCGCGGCGATTCCGGGTCCGATCCCCGTCCCGGTTTCGGGCTCGGTCTCAGTCTCGGTCTCGGATCAGCGCCAGTGTCGGTGCTGGTTCCGGTGCCGGTCTCGGTCTGTCCCGGAGCGCTGCCGGTCTCGGTTCTGGCCGCAGTCCTGGAGCCTTCCCGGGGCCGGTTCCGAAGCGCTCCCGGTGCCGGTCGCAGTGTCGGTCGTGGTCTCAGTCTTGGTCCCGGTACCAGTTCTGGTGCCGGTTTTGGTGTCGGTCTCGATGTCGGTCCCAGTGCCGGTGCCTGTGCGGGGCCGGTCTCAGTTGCGGTGACGGTCTCAGCCTTGGTGTTGCTGCGGGTTCCGGTGCTGATCTTGTCTCGGTCTTGGTCCCATTCCCGGAGATTTTTGGCCCATTTGGATGATTTGAAGCTAAACCTGGTGAATTTACGGTGGATTTTCGGCACAATTGGCGATTTTAGGCGAAACCGGGCGGTTTTAGGACCGCGCGTTCCCTTGACCCCGCCCCTTTTCTGTCCCAGTTCCCGCCCTTTCCTTGGCCCCGCCCTCCCAGGCCGGGCCCGGGCCTGGGGGAGGAGGAGGAGGGAGGGAGGAAGAGGCGTAGCGGCGGCAGGAGCGGGAGGAGAAGACGAGCGGAGGGAGCGGCGGCTCCAGCGCTCCCTGAACTGGCGGCACCGCCGGGATCATCGCCCCCATCCCGCAGGGGGCCGGGGAGGGGGAGCTCGCCCCAAATATCCCGGGGGGTCCCTGGGTTTGGGGTTTGTTGGGGGGATGTTTGGAGCTCGCGGGGATCCAAAGCCGAGCAGCAGATGCCCCTCGGGGGGACATCGGGCGCTCCCCGGGAGGTATTTTTGGGGGGTCCCGGTGCCGGCAGTGGCTGCTCCCAGTATGAGCCCGGTCAGTCCCAGTATGAGCCCAGTCTGTGAAAAACAAGGTTCACTTTCTATGTAAATTTTCAGAAACAGGTTTAATAGAAAATGAGTCAGTTAGGAGATTAAAAAAAAGCTAAGTACGTTTGGCCGGTTGACTTGGCATTTAGCCAAGTCCACACTCTGCTGTATCAGAGTCATTCTTTAAATACCATTTCCATTGTATCAACCTGTTGAATGTTCATATTTTTCCATAAACTAGTTTCCATATTCCGGGAACTGTTTTGCATGGTCCCTCCTTGGGTCCGCTATTTTAGGGCATGCGTGTTTCTTGGCTGTGTCTTCATTATCACCTCCAGCTTGGGCCTTGGTCCATACTTTCTTCAGATGGTAGATGCTGATAGTTGGTATCTCAATAGCAGAGTCTCCTTTACATGTTCTCTAGATGTTATCCCGACCAAACAGACAGTTTAAGCATACTATATCATCTAGTACCTCCATGCCTAATTTTCTTTACTAATAGCAGAACTAAAAAAAACTTATATCATTACACAATATTCTTAACCATATAGAACACATCTTGCAAAAAGCCAAGTTTATAATATGCATTTATAACACTGGTCACTCCCAGTATGAGCCCAGTCAGTCCCAGTACCCGTAAGTGGGGAGACAGAAGAGGGGGGAGCTTTTTGGGTTCCTGGGACTCCCAGCAGCCCGGGGAGGGTGGGGACTGAATAGATGAGGGACCCCAATAAAAGTGTGACCCCCCAACAGCTGGGACAGGGGGGAACCAATTTGGGCCTTGGAGCTGCAGGTGGACACAGGCAGCTGCTTCTGCTCCCTCTGTGTCCCCGTGTTCAGCAGTGCTGCTCCATCAGTCTGTGCCCAGCAACGGGGAAAAGCCTCAGCCCTGCAGGGCCAGTGGGAAGGGAGCTGCTCCATACAGGAACAGGAAACAAAGGAAGCACATTCTTTAGGATGTGTTTTCTGTTAAAAAAAAAAAAAAAAAAAAAAAAAAAAAAAAAAAAAAAAAAAAAAAAAAAAGAGAAAACCGGAAAAAATACAAAAGATAAAAACTGCCCCAAAACCGTGTAGTTAAAAGTCTTCCATAAGTGTGGATTAAAAAGATGTAAGTGATGTTTTGAAATGAGAACTCAGTTGCTTTGTAAATGTGCTCGTGGCAAGGATTCATCAGCTGCATTCTTTTGCAGATGTTGGAATTATTTCCTAATATGAAGTAAATTTAAACTTAAAGCAATAGGAAATTGAAAGATGGATTGTGTACGACTGCATCTTGAGTGTAAAAATTTGGCAGTTTGAAACTTGGAGCAAAAGTGTTGCAAATGAAAGTTTTAAATCCCAATGGATTGTGTGACAGCAGTTTTTCCTATACTGTGTGTAGCAGCCCAAGGATTTCATCAGTGGGGTGGTGGGTGCTTTTAGCTTTGTCCTGTGCCACTCTGGGATGTCATGAAACAGGACTTCACCTGCCACCAGCCCGCGTTTCCCTCTGCCACCCCAGCTCCGTGGACCTTGTGTCCCCCAAAGCAGACACAAAGTTTTCCTGCTGCTCTCCCTTTGCACAAATCCACAGAGAGCTGGGATTGTTCCAAGTCTTGTCTCTCCATTGTGCCATATTCCTAAAGAACCAGCATCCCATCCCGATGAATACAGCGAGTTACACTGATGGTTGTCAGCTCCATTTCCTGCCTAGAAATCCTGAAACTGCTTCTAAATGCTGCTCTCCTCAGCTCTTAGACACCTACTCACACAAAGCTGGGAAAAAATCCCCTGGCTTCCGGCTTACAAGTGAGCCAAAGTTAGAGCTCTGTGGAAAATCTCTATCCATCCCTATCCTTTTAATACATCTGTATGTGAGGTGTGCATGGATGTGTCTTGTATAGAAAGGAAGGAGTGCACAAGCACCGTGCCTGACACTTTCCCTCTCTGTGTTCATTCCATACCCATGGGTACAAAGACATTATGGAAACCCTGGCGCAGACAGAGCCTTCTGTGCATGGATACAGAGACATCCAAGAGCCCCTTGGTCATCCTGCTGGAAGGACGACAAAAAGGGAGTGGGAACTCAGCAGTGAGGAGAGCTGAGGGCTGGAGAGCAGCTCTGAATGACACTAAAATGTCTCTGGGCCACTGAGACATTGCTACTCTTCAGCCAGTGACAGTCCCTAAGCCTGGGACTCAGTCTTCCTCATGCTGAGGGGCACCAAGGAAGGCAACAGTGTGATGGAGACTGGCATGGGCTGGGAACTCACTGGGGAAAAATAGAGAGCATTGTGAAGGAAAAGGCAGGTGGAGGACAGAACTGTTCAGAGAAGAGCTGAGCTACAGCTTGAGCAAGCTTAAAAATGTCATTTGGGGCCATCCCAGATTGATTTCATTTCAGAAGGTATTGAAAAAGTTTATTTTTTGGGCGGTATCATGTTTTCTCTTGGAGATGTACACTGCAAACTTGAGCTGCATTGCCAAAATGCTCAAGGCAAGTCTCTGCTGCAGGGCACACCGTTTCTTCTTTGGCTGATTCCGGCCCAGTGCTGAGCCCAGCAGAGCCCTGGCAGAGCCCAGAGCAGCCTCAGCACCCGCAGAGCCCGGCTGCAAGGACAGAAACCAGAAACCGCCCGTCAGCTGAAGGCTCCTGTGCCCTTGTTCCAGCCGCCCGCGGTGCCCAGGCCACGCTGGCCGTGCTCAGGGCTGGGCCCAAAGCTGCCCATCATTGCTGGCAGGACGTGTGCCCAGCCTGCAGCCAGCCACGGCGCATCCAGCCCTCAGCAGCTGCCCAGAGCAAGATGCTCCTGTGCTGGCTGCCATCTCCCAAAAGCGCTTACCCCACCTGTGCCAAGAAGACGGGGACCCACCTCACGCCATCCGCCGCTGGAAGAAAAGCTGCTCCCAAACCACGTCCTCAGCCTTCTCCAAGGGCGCGGCCCATCCACGCCACAGCTGGTCCCAAGCACTTCCCAATCCAAACTGGACACCACCTAGAACACTTCCTTTAGAAAAACAAACAACAAATTAACAGACAAAAAGGGGAAACAAGGGAAAAGGTAAAAGATGTGATCTCTGTCAGGGGTTTGAGGAAGGGCCAATTCCGACATGCTTGGGAAAAACCCACCCACCAGTGAGGGAAGCCCATGCTTTCACTCTTCCCCCCTGCACTGCCCCCCAAAATAATGGTGATCCCAAAGCAAACAAGGGCAGTGGAGCAGCCCAAGCCCTTCCTTGCCTGCAAAGCAAAGCAGCCCATGGACAGGCTCTGGAGTCCCACCTCTGCTCCCACCTGGGGGGTTTGTTTGTGTCGGGCTGGCTGCCCCAGCCCCAGCCCAGGGCACGGTGGGTGGTGGGGGCTGTTGGCAGGGCCAGGAGCCAACTCCCATTTCGTAACCACCCCAGCCTGTGCCCCCAGCCCTGCCAAAAAGCAGCTTGGCAGCCCACTGAACAATCAGTTGGACCTGCCCCAGCAAAGAGAGGAACCTGTGGTTCCTGGACAGGCCGTGCAATGCCCAAATCTGGGAGCATCCCCCTGTGCGTGGACTCATCTGCAAATTGGCTGTGGAGCCTGGCTTTGAAGAAGGTGCCAGAATCGAAGTCAATCATCTTCACCTTTGTGGTGGCCAGGTCCCAGAAGAGGTTTTCATCCTTGATGTTGTCCTCGCTGTCTCCAGCAGCAGCAGCCCCACCTTGTCCAGCTTCTCCAGGGGCTCCTTCTCGTTCCCTGGGGGTGAGACCAGGCTCTCAGGGCTCTGCCCAGGGCCCCAGCTGTCAGTGAACCAGGACAAGCAAAACCAGCCTGGATGGCAGCCACCAGTGCTGGGCAGAGCAGCTCGGCTCCAGCACGAGGGCTGCCTGTGCCCATCCCATGAGCCCTGCGCAGTGACACAGGCAGGACAAAAAGTCTGGGTTGCTCTGCTTCTGATCGCCGAGGCATGTGTGCAGCTGGAACTTACCAGGGCCCTGCATCAAAGTGTGCCTGTGGCTCGCTCCCTTCTTCTATGGCAGGTGAGTATCCTGCATCCAAGGATCACAGAACAGGTCTTCTAATGAGGGCCTGTCCAAGGAGTGCACTGATAAACACCACCTGATCAGATCTTGGCAATCTGGGGAGAGAAACCAGAAGCCACCAGTCAGTTGGAGAAAGCTCCTGTCCCACTATTCCCATGCCCAGGCCATGCTGCATGTGCTCAGAGCTGGGCCTAAACTTTCCCACCAATTCCCTGTTTTGGAGGAGATCAGGAGAGCAGGACATGTGCCACCTCCTCAGCAGCTGCCAAAGCAGGATGCTCACAAGCCAACTGCTGTTTCCCAGCACTGGTATTCCCCCCGTGCCCAGAGATGAGCATCCACCTTGAGAGAGCCGTTGTGGCAGGGAGAGCTGATGGCCCCAGCTGATCTTCTGACCCCTCCTGAAAGGGTGTCTTCCACAGACCATCTGGTGCAGCAGGATGCCCAGGGACCAGATGGTAGCTGGCTCGCCATAGTACCAGCCACAGTGGCTCCATTCCGGGGGGCTGTAGGATGGTGTTCCCATGGAATACAGATGGAGTTCATCAGGGGGATGCTGCTGCTCCCAGAGCCTGGCCCCAGCATCCCTGGGCATGCGGGGGCTGCACCAGTGGCACGTGGGGTGACCTGCTGCTCTCTCACCAGCACCAGTGACTTGTTCACAAACTCAGGGTTGGAAAAAAAGCTACTAGTGTCGGAAGGGGGCAGCGGAAGCCGTGGCAAGGCCTGGCCATGACATCCAAAGGAAAAACCCACCCAGCGCCGGGGAAAAACCATGCCCTCATCCTCCCTGCCTGCATTGCCCCAAAAAACATTATGAAGCCAGGGCAAATAAGGCAGGCAGAACAGCCCAAGCCCATTCTTGCCTGCACGCCAAACTGGCTGCTGCACTGCTTCTAGCCCCCGCTTCTCTGCTACTCTCACCCACAGGTGTTTTTGTCGAGCTGCCTGCCCCAACCCCAGCGCCAGACCTGGGCAGAGTGGCTGGCAAAGGCTGCCAGCAGGGCTGGAAGCTGGCCCCCCACACACCCCTGCTCAAAAGCCACTTGGCTGAAGACTCAGTGCTGTGTCTGGCAGCAAAAGGGAGAGTCCCTGCTGCCACACCCAGGCTGGGCCATGAGATGCTGGGACCGGGAGCACCCCCCTGCGTGGGCTCACCTGCAAATTGAGTGTATGCTGTCTTTTGCAGGTAGGTGCCACAGCCAAAGTCAATCAATTTGGCCTGCCCGGTAGCCAGGTCAACCAAGATGTTCTGGGGTTTGATGTCCCTGTGCAGGACCCCGCAGCTGGTGCAGTGCCGCACGGCTTCCAGGACCTGGCGGAACAGCTCCCGCGCCACCTCCTCGGACAGGAACCTCCGTGCCCGAATGAAATGCTGGAGGTCCTGACACCGCTCCGGGCGCTCCAGCACCATCACGATGTCGTTGGAGAGCTCCACCCACTCCAGCAGCTGGACCACACCAGGGAAGCCAGTGGAGACCCTGTCCAGCAGCACGATCTCCAGCGGTGCGCTGGTGCCGTTGGGCTGTGGGAGGACCACGATGCCGTCAGTGGGGCTGAGGCCCTGCCAGGGGTGGGGAAGCGCTCACCCTGCCCGGGATGTTCTGCACCCTCCAGTGGCCGCACGCCCGCTCTCCCTTGAGGCGTCCTGGCGGATTCCACCCTGCCGGGCCTCGGCTCGTCCCCGCCCGGCACGCCCCGGCTTCTCCCGCTGGCCCCCGCTCACTCACCAGCTCTCCCCAGTGCCGGACGCGGTTCCGTTGCACCCTTTTGATGGCCACCTGCAAGGCAAGGGGAGCAGCGGGCTGAGCTCACCGCCCGCCCTGCCCAGCCCCATCCTCTTCCTCCTCCTCCGCCCTTCTCCTCCTCCTCCTGCACCCCCTCCTCCTGCGCCCGCCGCTCACCGGGGCGCCATCCGAAAGCCGCGTCGCCGCGAAGACAGTTCCGAAGTCGCCGCGCCCCAGCAGCGAACCCAGCCGGTACTGCTCCTGGAGGCCCCGCTGCGCCTTCCCTGCCGGAGAGACGCGGCTGTCAGCGCTCGGCCTGGGGCCAGGAACGGCCCCTGAGCGCCCCTCAACCACCCCAGGCCGGGCATCCCCAGGCGTTCGCTCCTGGGAAGGCGACACTGGCGGCTCGGGGCCGGCGGCCGCGCTGGCCAGCGGCGGAGCTCGGGCCGGGGAAGGCGCAGCGCAGGCGGCGGGAGCGGCCGCGCCGCGTGTGTCCGCGGGGCCCGGGAGGGGCCGGGGCCGGGCTCGGAACAGGCGGAGGCAAAGCGCGGCGATACTGTCCCTGGCCCAGGCACCGATCCCCGCCCAGCACCGCCATCGCCAGGACAGCCAGAGGCGGGCGGAGGCGAGAGCGCGGTGGGAGGCCCGGGGGCGGGGACGGGGCAGCCCCGCCCGGGGCCGGGGGCGGGCCGGGGGCATGGCCCGGCCCTGCAGGGGAGAGGGACACTGGGAGAGGAGGGGGACACCGGGACAGGGAGACTGGGCGCGGGTGTGGGACTGCAGGAGAGGGAGAGGAGAAGCAGGAGGGAGTCACAAGAGTAGCTTTTTTTGCTGCTGCTGCTGCCATTGCTGCCGCTGCTGCCGCTGCTGCCGCTGCTGCCGCTGCAACTGAAGCCCCGGGGCCGTTTTTCCCCGGGGCCGTTTGTCCGTTGCCCGCTCAGCGCCACGCCGAGCCCCGCGCGCCCCGGGGGCAGCCCCTGAGCCTTCCAAACACGGGAACTTTGCCCCGTTGAGCCAAGACCCAGAGCCTTGACTCCTGCACTGTGGCAGAGCAATCCCCTTGGCCGCTGCTGTGCATTGTCCCTGTTGAGGGTCACACACTGTCAGAGAACATTCCTTGAATGCAGAATTCGTACCTGGCCCAAGCACTGCACTTGCGTCTCCAGCATTGCTTTCCAAGAAAAACGGGGGTAGGCAAATTGTGTGTAGCTCATGGTATTTTACAGCATCCAAAACTTGCCAAGTCATGGATCTTAGAGGTGAGATCCATTTGTAGTTAATGAGATGGAGAAGTAGTGCAAAATGGAAAAGGGGAGCATAGAAATAAATAGAGAAAACCATCTTGGATTGGTTCTTTCCATTTTTGTTTCATTTTTTAAAAGCTGTTTCAGCTTTCCCAGAATCTTCTCCACAGTCCTGTCTGCTCTTTCCAAGAACCCTTCCTGGAGAACGAGCTGCAGCTTCTGTCACTAAATGTCCTACCAACGGCAGCAAGTTTGTGAAGGAAAATAAAAAATGGTTTTACAAATATATTACGGCAAAAGGAAGGCTAAAAACCGACCTTTGTTCTCTGCTGGATGTGGGAGGGAACTTAGGAACTGCAGATGAGGAGATGGCAGAAGTGCTTAATGCCTTCTTTGCCTCAGTCTTTAGTGGGAATATGGCTTGTCCTCAGGACAGCTGCCCTCCTGGGCTGGTAGATGGTGTCAGGGAATAGAATGGTGCCCCTGTTATCCAGGAGGAGGCAGCCAGAGAACTGCTGAGCCAAATGGATGTTCACAGATCTGTGGGCCCAAGTGGGATCCACCACAGGGTGATGAGGGAGCTGGCAGATGAGCTTGTGAAGCCGCTCTCCATCATTTACCAACAGTCCTGGCTCACTGGTGAGGTTCCGGAGGACCGGAAACTGGCCAATGTGACAGCCATTCACACAAAGGGTGGGAAGGAGGAACTGGTAATTAGAGGCCAGTTAGCCTGACCTCAGTACCCGGTAAGGTCACGGAGCAGTTTATATTGAGTGTCATCATGCAGCACCTACAGGACGGCCCGGGGATCAGAGCCAGCCAGCACGGGTTTAGGAGGGGCAGGTGTTGTTTGACCAACCTGCCTCTTCTATGAACAGGCGACCTGCGTGGTGGATGTGGGAGAGGCTTTGGATGTTGTCTGTTTGGACTTCAGCAAGGCCTTTGACACTGTCTCCCACAGCACACTCCTGGAAAAGCCGGCGGCCCACGGCTTGGACAGGAGCACTCTTTGCTGGGGAGGCAAAGGCAGAGGGTGGTGGGGAATGGCGCCGCATCCAGCTGGCAGCCGGTCACCAGTGGTGTTCCTCAGGGGTCTGTTCCTCGGGGCTCCTGGACTCAGCCCCAAATCCACCGGATAAAAAACCACCGAAATCCCTGCGGAGCTCTTGGTCTTCCTTCAGTTGTCTTCAAGTCTCCATGGCTTGTGAAGCTGCTTGGAATCAGTTCGGAATTCTCTTAAGGAGGAAGATATCAAAGCGCACCTCGTGATTTTTGGTTTTTTAATTGCAGGAGTATTTTTTTTATTTTTCATTTCATTGAAGAGTTGACTGAAGCGTTCTTTAGGTGATCTTGGTGCTGAATGTCTCCTTAGGAGTTCTGAGCACAGCGAAGAATGAGCCCCTTGCAGGCTGACCCTGTTTGGACAACCTGCTTCTCACCCAACCTCACCACGTGTGACATCACCCACCTTGGACTGCGCTCCCAAAACATCAAAGAAAATTCAGCATTTTTTTATAAAAACAAACTTATGTAAATAATAAAATTAGAAATTTAATTTTTTTATAATAACATTTTTCTATATTTTATTAGCTAATTTTTATATTGACATTAAAAAATCAATATATTTTTAGCAACGAAGAAAGTTATTGGTCATTGGTTCTAAGTAACACACTTCCCTTCATGAATTGATTGACCACTACTGGCTATTGATTTCTTCTTCTTCATGCTGATTTGCTCTGTTTTTAGTCCTTTTGTCATCTTCTTTAGCATTTTCTCAGACAGGGTAAAAGGGGCAACTTTGGGGTTCATGGAGACATTTCTGGGGCACATTTGGGGCAGGGAATTTGGAGAGAACTTGAGGGTCTGGAGGACACGTTTGGGAAGCGGGCGGACACTTGGAGGGGCACTTAGGGATTCTGTCGGACAATTCGGGGTCCAGGGGGGCACTTGGAGGTCAGGGAGGGGAATCCGGGGCCCTTCGGGGTCCGGGCGGGCACCTGGGGGGCTCTGAGGGGACTCTCTGGGGCGCGGGGGATGATGGGAGTTGTAGGCGCGGGTAGAACAGGGTTGAACGGCGCCGCGGAGCATCACGGGAGGTCGAGGCGCAGCTCCAATGGCTGTCGGCGGGGCGCGGGGCATGATGGGAGATGGAGTCACGGTTGGAGTAGCGCTCCGAGTGCGCCGCGGAGCATGCTGGGAGCTGTAGTCCCGGAAGTGGCTCGAACGCGGCGTCTGGGGCTCCGGGAAGGCGCTTTGGGGACACTTTTGTGTCCGAGCCGCGATTTGAGGTCCTCGGGGGGAACGTGTACGGCTCGGGAGCACTTGCGGGGAGCTTGGGGAGCTGTAACCGAGCTCTCTAGGGCCCCGGGCGGGGCAGGAGTTTTTAGGCGCAGAACCGTGTTCCGAGGGGCTCCGAGGCCAGGGGGGATGATTGGAGATGAATCCCTGAAGTCGCTCTAAGGGGAATCTGTGGGGTCGGAGCGTTCAAGGGATCCGGGGACGCTTTGGGGGCGGGCGAATGGGCGCTGAGGGAACAGTTGGGGATCCTGGAGGGGCTGGGGGACACTTGTTTAGTTCAACGTGGTTTTCTGCTCATGAAACGTACGTATTGTATTTAAAACTTAATATTCCATAGGTATGGGTTCTACAGGCGTAGATATCAATTAGCCTAAGTGCAAAACCTAATATTCCATGTAAGAATGATGTTCTCTACTGTTAAAAGCAAAATTAACCATAACAAACAAAAAGGAGAGGGTTAACAATTAATGAGAAAGGAACAGAAAAGGTTGTTATGCCACTGTAAACTTTCACTCTGAGTCTACATTTCAAATAATACAGGTGACCCATCTGAAGGAGAATTTCTCCTCAGGAGAAATGTCTTTCTAAAAGTTTCCTTTGTTGCAAGGAGCTGCCTCTGTGCCAGGAGCCCGACCCAGCTCAGCAGCACAGAAACAGCACAAGGACTTGAACGACCCTCCCGTGGATTTGGTGTTTCCATTCAACTCTGTCCCTGAAAGAGTGTTCCAAAAACTTCTCAAGAACTCAAAGGTAAATTAAAACACTGAAGTTTTTTGCAGTTTTAATGAGAAACACAGAGAGACCCAATGGAGAAAGTGTCCCCAGGTTCCATCACTGCAGGCACTGGTGACAGGTGGGGACAGACAAGGCAAAGGTGTCTCTGGTGCTGAGCAAACCTGGATGTGTTCCATGAATCCAAAAGGCCAAGGCCTGAGCCCCGGCCCCTGGCAAGGCAGGGATCTGTGGGGCAGGGATCTGTGGGGTAGGGATCTGTGGGGCAGGGATCTGTGGGTCACAGATCTATGGGTCAGGGCTCTCTGGGTCAGGGCTCTGTGGGTCCGGGATCTGTGGATCAGGGCTCTGTGGGTCAGGGCTCAGCCATGGGTCACAGTACTATGGGTCAGGGCTCTGTGGGTCAGGGCTCTGTGGGGCAGGGCTCTGTGGTCACAGTACTATGGGTCAGGGCTCTGTGGGGCAGGGCTCTGTGGGTCACAGTACTATGGGTCAGGGCTCTGTGGGTCCGGGCTCTGTGGGTCTGTGGGTCAGGGCTCAGCCGTGGGTCACAGATCCGTGGGTCAGGGCTCTGTGGGTCAGGGCTCTGTGGGTCAGGGCTCAGCCGTGGGTCACAGATCTATGGGTCAGGGCTCTGTGGGTCAGGGCTCAGCCGTGGGTCGCAGATCCGTGGGTCAGGGCTCTGTGGGTCAGGGCTCAGCCGTGGGTCGCAGATCCGTGGGTCAGGGCTCTGTGGGTCAGGGCTCTGTGGGTCAGGGCTCTGTGGGTCCGGGCTCAGCCGTGGGTCGCAGATCCGTGGGTCAGGGCTCTGTGGGTCAGGGCTCTGTGGGTCAGGGCTCAGCCGTGGGTCACAGATCTATGGGTCAGGGCTCTGTGGGTCAGGGCTCAGCCGTGGGTCGCAGATCCGTGGGTCAGGGCTCTGTGGGTCAGGGCTCTGTGGGTCAGGGCTCAGCCGTGGGTCACAGATCCGTGGGTCAGGGCTCTGTGGGTCAGGGCTCAGCCGTGGGTCACAGATCCGTGGGTCAGGGCTCTGTGGGGCAGGGCTCAGCCGTGGGTCACAGATCCGTGGGTCAGGGCTCTGTGGGTCTGGGCTCTGTGGGTCAGGGCTCAGCCGTGGGGCTCAGATCCGTGGGTCAGGGCTCAGCCGTGGGGCTCACCGTGGCAGGGGTTGCTCAGGAGGTCACTCGGGGGGCGCCGGATCCTATGGGGCGGCTCCAGCGGCTCCTGTGGGGCAGAGACGGGGGCGGGACAATCTGTGGGGCAGGAGTCATCTGAGGGGCGGGGATGGGATCTGTGGGGCGGGGTTTGGGATTCGGGATCTATGGGGCAGAGGGGGGATCCCTCAAAATTCCCACAAAAATCCCCAAACTTCCCAAAAACTCCAAATTTCCCCCCCCCAAAATTCCAATTTTTTTCCCCGAAAAAATTCCCAAAATTTTTCCCCCCATTTTTCCCAATTTTTTCCCAATTTTTCCCCATTTTTCCCAATTTTTTTCCCAATTTTTCCCAATTTTTTTAATATTCCAAAAGTTTCCCACAGAATCCTCAAAAAATTCCCCCAAAATTTTCCACAAAATTTTCCACAAAAATTCCCAAATTTTTCAAATTCCCCCAAATGTTCCCAATTTTTTTCCCAATTTTCCCAAATTTTGGGGTTTTCCCCCCAAATTTTCCCCAAAAATCCCCCTAAAAACGACCCCAAACCATCAAAAAACCCAAAATTTTCCCGATTTTCCCCCAAAATCCCCTAAAAATTCCCCCCAAAATCCCCAAATTCCCAATTTTCACCCAAATCTCCCAAAATTTCCCCAAAATTCTCCCAGATTTCCCAAATCCTCCATTTTCCCCCCAAAATTCCCCTAAAAATGACTCCAAAAATCCCAAATTTCCCCCAAATTCTCAAATTTTTACCCCAAATTTCCCCAAATTTGGGGGTTTTTCCCCCAAAACTTTCCGACCTTGAGGGCCACCAGTGGCCGCTCTGCGGGGAGAGAATTTGGCGGATTTTGGGAAAATTTGGGGGAATTTTGGGGAGTTTTGAAGGAATTTTGGGAGAATTTTGAGGATTTGGGGTCATTTTGGGGCAAATTTGGGGGGATTTTTTGGGAAATTTGAGAGAATTTGGGGGAAATTTCGGGTAATTTGGAAAAAATTGGGGGAATTTTGGGGATTTTGGGAAAATTCAGGGGATTTGGGGGGAAATTTTGGGGGATTTTGGGAGGAATTTGGGAAAAAAATTTGGTCTTTTGGGGGGAAATTTGGGGGTTTTTTTCCGGAAATTTGGGGGTTATTTGGGGGAATTTTGGTAAAATTTGGGGAATTTTTGAGGAAATTTTGGGAATTTTTGTGGGCTGTTTATGGGGGGAAATTCGGGAGAATTTTGGTCGATTTTGGGCGGATTTGGGGACAATTTTGCGGGAGATATTTGGGGAATTTTGAAGAATATTGGGGATTTTTGAAGACATTTTGGGAATTTTGGGGGGGATTTTGGTAAAATTTGGGGATTTTTTGCGACTTTTGAGGAAATTTTGGGAATTTTTTTAGATTTTGGGGAAGTTTGAGGGGAATTTTTGGGGAAATTTGGGGCGGATTTTTTTGGGGGGAAATTTGGGACAATTTTGGGGTCATTTGGGGCCTCGGTGTATCCCGTCGGGCCCCGCGGCGCCGATCTGCGCCTCGGTGTATCCCATCGTGCCCCGCGCTGCTTAGCGCCTCGCTGTATCCCGTCATGCCCTGCGGCACTGCTTTGCACCTCGGTGTATCCCGTCATTCCCCACGGCGCCGCTTTGCGCCTCGCTGTATCCCGTCATGCCCCGCGCCGCTTTGCGCCTCGGTGTATCCCGTCATGCCCCGCGCTGCTTTGCGCCTCGGTGTATCCCGTCATGCCCTGCGGCGCTCTGTGCCTCAGTTTATCCCATCATTCCCCCGGCGCCGCTTTGCTCCTCAGCGTACAAATGACGTCACCCGCGTTTATTTTGCCTCTCATTTGCATAAATTTACATAAGGCTGGTGCATCAGTGAGGGGGGAGGGGTCAGAGCCACGCCCAGGCCCCTCCCAGTACAAACCAGTAACTCCCAGTCCCCGTGGTCAGTGACGTCATTCGCGTTTATTGGTGCTCTCATTTACATAAATTTGCATATCGGCGCGGTGGGCGGGGTCAGAGCTGCGTTGGCCCCTCGCACTCCCTCCCAGTAGAACCCATTAACCCCCAGGCCCCGCCCAGCTTGTCCCACCCTTGTTGTCGATCTATATAAGGGAAGGGGGCGTGGCCTGACGAGGGGCGTGGTCGGTTCACCTGTGGGGGGGGGGGCAAAGGTTACACCACGCCCAGAAACCCCGAAACCAGTTTAAACCAGTATAAACCAGTAACCCCCAAACCCACTCCCAGTCCATCCCAGTATAAACCAGTGACCCCCAAACCCACTCCCAGTTCATCCCAGTATAAACCAGTGACCCCAAACCCACTCCCAGTTCATCCCAGTATAAACCAGTGCCTCCCAGTCCCCGTCCCAGTGCCCTCACCTGTCCATACTGGTTTGAACTGGGATCTCTCGACGCTCAGCAGCCTCCAGGGAGCGGCTCAGGGCCTGGGCCCGGCGCTGGGGGATACCGGGAGTTACTGGTTTATACTGGTTTGTACTGGTTTGGGGGTTTTCCTTACTGGTTTGTACTGGGAGGGGGTTTAGGGGTCACTGGGATGAACTGGGATGAACTGGGAAGGGATTTGGGGTGACTGGTTTGTACTGGTTTATACTGATTTGGGGTTTTTCTTTACTGGTTTGTACAGGTTTGTACTGGGAGGGGGTTTGGGGGTTTTTTGGGACTTTTGGGGGAGAATTTTGGGGATTTTGGGGCATCAAAAATCCCAATTTTCAGTGGGAATTTTGGGTGAATTTGGGGGATTTGGGGGCTTTAAAAATCCAAATTTTTAGTGGGAATTTTGGGGTGAATTTTGGGGGTGTTGGGACTTCAAAAATTCCAATTTTTGGGTGAATTTTGGGGATTTTGGGGCTCCTAAAAATTTTAATTTTTAGTGGGAATTTTGGGGTCATTTTTGGGGATTTGGGGCCTCCAAAAATCTCAATTTTAGTGAGAATTTTGGGGGATTTTTGCTGGGAATTTTGGGGTGAATTTGGGTAATTTTGGGGCTTCAAAAATCCCATTTTTCAATCAGAATTTTGGGGTCATTTTTTGAGATTTTGGAGCTCTGAAATCCCGATTTTTAATGGGAATTTTTGGGGTCATTTTTGGGGCATTTTGGGTGAATTTTGGGGGATTTTGGGGCTCTAAAAGTTCCAATTTTTAGTGGGAATTTTGGGGTGAATTTAGGGGATTTTGGGGCTTTAAAAATTCCAATTTTTGGGTGAATTTTTGGGATTTTTGGGGCTCTAAAAATCCCAATTTTTAGTGAGAATTTTGGGGGTTTTTGAGGGATTTTAGGTGGGAATTTTGGGGGGAATTTTGGGGGGAATTTTGGGGCTTTAAAAATTCCCACTTTCAGCAGGAAATTTTGGGGTGAATTTTGGGGATTTTTGGGCTCTAAAAAATCTCAATTTTAGTGGGAATTTTGGGTGGGAATTTTGGGGTGAATTTGAGGGATTTTGGGGCTTAAAAAAATCTCAGTTTTCAGTCGGGATTTTGGGGACATTTTTTCAGATTTTGGGGCTCTGAAATCTCGATTTTTAGTGGGAATTTTTGGGGTCATTTTTGGGGCATTTTGGGTGAATTTTTGGGGATTTTGGGGCTCTGAAAATCCCAATTTTTAGTGGGAATTTTGGGTTTTAATGGGGGGATTTTTAGTGGGAATTTTGGGGTGAACTTGGGGGATTTTGGGGCTTCTAAAAATCCCATTTTTCAGTCGGAATTTTGGGGTCATTTTCTGGGATTTGGGGGCTCTGAAATCCTAATTTTTAATGGGAATTTTTGGGGTCATTTTGGGGGCATTTTGGGTGAATTTTGGGGGATTTTGGGGCTCTAAAAGTTCCAATTTTTAGTGGGGATTTTGGGGTTTTTTGGGGGGATTTTGGGCCTCTGAAAATCCCAATTTTTAGTTGGAATTTTGGGGTGAATTTTGGGGATTTGGGTGCTTTAAAAATCCCAATTTTCAGTGGGAATTTTTGGAGTAAATTTTTGGGATTTTGGGTGGAAATTTTGGGGTGAATTTTGGGGATTTTAGGGCTTCAGAAATTCGAGTTTTTGGGTGAATTTTTGGGATTCTTGGGGCTCTAAAAATCCCAATTTTTGGGGGGAATTTTGGGGTAAATTTGAGGGATTTTGAGGCTTAAAAAATTTCAGTTTTCAGTGGAAATTTTAGGGTCATTTTTAGGGATTTTGGGTGGAAATTTTGGGGTGAATTTAGGGGATTTTTGGGCTTTAAAAATCTCAATTTTGGGGGGGAATTTTGGAGTAAATTTTTGGGATTTGGGGTGGAAATTTTGGGGTGAATTTAGGGGATTTTGGGGCTTTAAAAATTCCAATTTTTAGTGGGAATTTTGCGGTTTTTTGAGGGATTTTAGGTGGGAATTTTGGGGTGAATTTGGGGGATTTTGGGGCTTTAAAAATCTCAATTTTTGGGGGGAATTTTTGGGATTTGGGGGCTCTAAAAATTCCCACTTTAAGCAGGAAATTTTGGAGTGAATTCTGGGGATCTTTGGGCTCTAAAAATTTCAATTTTAATGGGAATTTTGGGGGAATTTTGGGTGGGAAGTTTGGGGTGAATTTGGGAGCTTTTGGGGCTTAAAAAAATCTCAGTTTTCAGTCGGGATTTTGGGGTCATGTTCTGGGATTTTGGGGCTCTGAAATCCCGATTTTTAGTGGGAATCTTTGGGGTCATTTTTGGGGCATTTTGGGTGAATTTTGGGGGATTTTGGGGCTCTAAAAGTTCCAATTTTTAGTGGGAATTTTGGGGTGATTTTTGGCATTTTGGGGGGAAATTTTGGGGTGAATTTTTAGGGATTTTGGGGCTCTAAAAATCCCAATTTTTAGTGGGAATTTTGGGGTGAATTTTTGGGATTTTGGGTGGAAATTTTGGGGTGAATTTAGGGGATTTTGGGGCTTTAAAATTTTGTCCTGGGTTGAAGTATATTTTATCACCATCTTCATGAACTGCTGAAACCAGGTGAGGCAGTGCTCCCTGCCTCCTCCACTCTGGCTTATCTTCTGTTAATGGGCCCATCAGCACCTTTGCTGCACAGCTCACAGATAACCCCCTCCTGGACTACCTCCTGTTAATGGGCCCATCAGGCCTTATCACATGACTCACCATCCCATTGTGAGATGCTCCGCCCAGAGGGAGGAACCAAGCATTCCAGCCTGGATATAAGCTGAGACTCTGAACACCAGAGGGGCGCTTACCCACTGGATTCCCAGAGGACCCGAGCTACCAGACCTTTCTACAGGATCACTGCTTCAGGAAGACCACCTCATCTGGACTGCTTCCATCACTGCGCTCAGGTTGTATTCTGACTCTGTCAGTGGTCTTTTGTATTATTGCATCTATTTTAGTTTACTTTCTTTCCTTTTTTTTTTTTTTTCCTATTAAATTGTATCTCTGACTTGGAGCCTCTCATTTGTTTTGCTTCCAAACCACTACACATGGAAAAGAAAAAGCCCATTTTAGTTATTAATATAGTTGTTCACGTTCCATCGCAATCAGAAGACAGCATAATTAACTATTAGCATATTATTTGAGAATCAAAGCTTCCAGCCAGAAAAACTGCCTGTCAAGAGATGTCAGTAAGAAGAGGCAGCCATAGTACGGAGACCACACAGTTCCTCGTGCCCACACGTTCCCAGTGCACGATGCAAGTAATCATCAAAAGCACAGCTGAGACAGAATACAGTAATAGAAAGTTAACGACTTACACCATTTGCACCATAAGAATGCAGTAAGAGGAGGGAGCTCAGGCAAATACAGTTACAAAGTAGGTTGAAAAGCAGCTCGTCTTACTAATCAGAACAGCATTGAGCAGTACAATGTGCAGAATTCAGAGACAACGTAACAAAAATATTATCTAGCAAATAATATATGCCTGTGGTTAAAGTTCGAAATTATGACACCCATTCCTGGTTTTGCCAGCTCTCCTGTGAAATTGTGAGGAGGCTCCACTTCTCCATCATTAAAATGGGGATCACAGGAAATTCTTGTTACTTGGAATGCTAAAGTTTACTTAAACTTTCAAATTCTGCGTATAGGATACTGCAGAAGGAGTGTTTTCAGTTTTATTTAAGTCTTGAATTTTAAGCACAGTGGAAATGAATGAAAACACAGTTAAGTTAAACTCTGGTGCTTATTTGTCCCTGGACCTTTTGGATAAAAGTCCCTCTGGACTAAAAATCTGAGGAAAACTAGTAACAGCAGGGAAAGTCAATTGCATTCATAAGTAGAAATGAAAGCTATGTAAGGTGAAGAAACTCGTGTGGCATGCGTCAATGGAACCAGTCCTAGTTATTAGTTACTAGTCGCGGCGAGCAGGCGCTTTCTCGCTTCCCAGGCTAGGAGACGCACTTTCCGTGCCGCAGAAGCTTCTCTGTTTGTGGAGAGCTCAGAAACGGCGCCTAGCCGCTGTTCCCAGCCTGCCTGCAGCGTTGAACCGCTGACTGCACTTGGCGCAGAGAACAGGCGCTTTCTCGCTTCCCAGGCTAAGAGAAGCACTTTCCGTGCTGCAGAAGCTTCTCTGTTTGTGGAGAGAACCAGTCCACCAGGCCATTGCTATTCCAATTTAAACATTCAGTTCCACTCTCTGCCGTGCTCCAGATACCCCTATATGTTACTCCAGTGTCTTTGTCGCATTTAACTTCAGTATCTGAAAACAAGGTAAGATCTGAAAATCTAAGGACAGCATACCAATTCTTTTCCCTGACAGTTTCCCCAGTCTCTGTTCTGTTTAAACTTGGCTCTCAAATGTCTTGTCTAGTAAGTCAGTGAAAATGCCCTGTCAGGCAGTCTGTAAGTGTATATGAAGGTCTTCAGTTACAAAATTTAGAGTTTTATTAAGAGACACCTAGAACAACCAAGATGTGCTTAAAAGTTCTTTGTAGTATTAGCTTTAGAATAAAAAAAGACAACTTACTAGAGAGCCTAGCCTACAGCAGGAGCTTCTGAGTATCTCATCCTTGTGTACTGCACAGCTAACCGCAATAGCATTGTTCACAGCAGTTGCTGCGGTATACTCACCTATTTCACACCGCTTCCCTGAGAAACCTTGGTGGCACTGGCAGATGAAGAGCTGTGGGGAATAATGTGCCTGTGAACACTGGCCCCCATTGTAGCCTTTATTTCTGGTGCAGGCTGTGGAATAAGCAAAAGCCAGGAAATACTGTTAGATTTCACAGAAGCAAGAAGCTGGAAATGTAGACACACCTTTCATTTTCCTGTCAGTCTCTTTTAGCCTGTTCTGTTTTTCCCTACCCACCTGTTATTGCCATGTGCTTACAGCCTTTTTGTGTAGCGCTTCAATTTTTTCTCTGTTTCATTCTCTCCACATATTCTATCAGACTTTCTCAGCTCCATGCCCACTCCCACTTAGTCCCGCCCATGACAGTGTATACTGGTATTTTCTTTTCTATCCTCTTCTATTCCCAGACAAATTTTCTGTGCAGTAACTCTGGCCCTGACAGTGGATGATTAGATGGACAAGCTCTCACCATTTCCTTTTTCTTTGTCATAGTTACCTCTGACAGGCACAGTGTGGCAGTGACTCCAACCACTGCCACACCTACAGTATTTGATTCTGCTCCCTGAAAGCCTCAGCCAGGTCCCCCTGTATTGGTAAATTTCTGCAGATGAATTATCTGTGCAAATGGCTGTAATCAGAGAAAGGAAATCCTCTTTTAGTTCAGGGAAAAGACCTGGCTGAGCAAAAGGACTCCCTTCTATTTCCAGGAGAAAAGCATCTGTGATGGGAGCATCTGTCTAATGGGTTGCCCTTTTTCCTTCTCCGACCACAATTGTCCCATCTCTCTTGCTGCTGTGCTGCCAAATGTACTGTTCCACTATTGACTCGTCTCTCTTTCTTTCAAGAAGAGCAGAGGGAGGGGAAAACTTTGTTGTGGATGGTATTAACGCTCTGGTATTTTGCCTTCTGAATCTCTTATCCACATAACCATGACAAAAAGCTCTCAGGCTCTGTTTCCTCAGCATGATTTGCTTTCCCCTCCCATGTTCATAATGCTCCAGCTAACATGGTTTTAGTTAGCCTGGCTTACCTCTAGATCTGGCTCCTCGTTTGAAACGCATGTGTAAGCCCTGCAAGCAAAGAAGGTTAATTCTGTGAGTAACTGCTCTCTTAAAAAAGATGAGAGAACAAGTGCCTTCAAAGAGTCAGTCCTTTTCTTAAAGGGCATGTAAATCAGGAAGCTCTGAGGAATTGTCTGCCCTCTTGTCAGACAGTACAGTGAAAAGTGCCTCTAGTACCTCAGTATGGGTTCCTAAGAATTGTAAATCATTTTGTTCCACAGATTACCAGGTGATTGCTTGTCATCTGAGTGAGGTGAATTTGGGATATGCCGTACTCACATTGTGTGTGAAGTCATTATGTGTTCTTGGGGCGTTGCAAATGCTAACTAAAGCTTGCCAGCTTTCTGCTATTTGAAGGAGGTTCAAGCAAATAATTTCCAAGGTAGGTACAGTCAACAAGCAGTTACTTTTGCTCACTGACATGCAGTTTCCCCGTGAGACTTTGTAGCTTGATTATCTTTAAGAGACATGTCTCTTGCAGCCAGTTAAATGAAATATTTTGGATAAAGTTTAATGGAGGAAACCAATTTAGAAAGCTTCTTTGATTAGGCCACAAGAGAAAGAAGATAAGAAGGAGGAAATGTGGGATAGCAATTTTTTGAGAAAGGGAGTAAACGTTCTGGAATTGTGTAGCATTTACTCAAGCTGTGTGTGGTGTGAGGCTTAAAGTGAGGGGACAAGGGAACCACTGACGTGCAGTTTTAAGTGAGAATAGTGATGAAGATGATGACCATAGAAGACGGAAGGCTGGTTACAATGGAGTTCTTATTAACAGTGAAAGGTGACAGTGAACAGATACACCAAGAATACCCGGAGAAGACTTGTTTACTTGCAAGTCTTGAAATGAAAACGAGCCAGGATAACACATAACACATCCACAATGATAGACCACTTTGTAACATTTTTCTTCCCTTGATTTGTAGTGAGCTAAGCAGATTCTCATTCTGTCTGATGCAGACAGCTGCAGCCAATGGCAAAGAAATGCTGCTGAAAATACAGGAAGATGGCAAGAGAATTATTTGATGCCTTAGCCTCTTACCTGGCACTGGGCAGTCATGATTGCTCCTACCAGCACAAGGAGACATGGGAGCTTGCCTTCCATTCGGAGTGTTTTTCACATCAGCTCTAAAGATCAAATTATCTGTAGAGACAAAAGATAGGATGTTGAACAAAGGAAGTTTACAGTGTGAATGGAGTTCAAGGTGTAACTTTAAATGAAAGTTTTAAATGATGAGAATTCTTTTTATACATTTTTTCAACCCATCACTTCTCAGCTGTCTGGTCTAACTGTCCTGGTCTTCCTAGGGAAACTGCCAGGCTGGATCCAGATGTGCTTTTACTTGATAAACTTAGAAACTCGATAAGCTAAAGCACACTCATTTACATCTGGAGGAAACTGAGAGAGTGCTTCCTGGGGAATAATACAGAAGTAAATTCCAAGTACTTTTTCCCTAAATTGTAGGATGCCAACAGTAGTACCATGTGCACTATTAGAGAGATGGGCTTATCTGATGATGCAGTGTAATGGTGATTTAAATGCGTTAATTGAGATTCTGATTACTGACACCTACTTAAGAGATCTCTTGCAGAGGGTCTGCTGAAGGGTCAGTTTGTGTTAACTGTGGTTTAAGAGGATCTGCATTTCTTGTAGACTGCTACTTTGGGTGAGAGTGAAGATTCTCTCTTGTGTAGAGAATGTGTAGGCAAAATGACTTTGCTTGATGATAGGTGAGGACTTATTTTCAATATTTCTACCGATTCTTCCCAACTAAGCCTTTAGTTTTTACTAGTATCATACGCTTTTGCTAAAAAGGCAGAGTTATGGCAATGGTCTGGCAGGCTAGCTTTTTTTCTGATAGTCTCATTTATTTGTTGCAGCATCTTTCTGTATGTCCCTTCTATGCAGTCACAACTATACATTATTCCCTCTAATCTCTTCAGCAGCTTTACACTTCAAAGCCCTCTTCAATCCACCAAGAAGAGTTTCTGCTTTCTCCAAATCGATTTACATAGTCTGACTCGTCTATCAGTACTCTTGGGAGAGAACCTTCATTGATCCCTAGTGGAAGATTGTAAGGTGTCATGTAGATGTGGTACCATTGTGGGGTAGGTGCATCTGTAGGCTGTACCCTTCCTGAAAGTGATGAACTCTTGTCTGTCATAGGAAGAGATAACACATGGTAGTTCTAATCCTAAGGCTTTTCTGACCTTTGCTATAATCTGCCCATAGCTAAAACACAGACCTTAGGCCTCAGATGGGAGTTGATACTGTCAGGCAAAGAGGGATGGAACAAATAGAAGGATGAAAACGGGATGACAGTGACTTCTTTCATCTTCTTTCCCATGCAATTAAACCAAGGCACAAAGCTGTAATTGCTGCTACCGCAAGTCACAGTCCATAGAGTTTTGTGCTTCTGGAGAATTTAATTGCTGTTGCTGAAACTTCTTGCATCCCTGAGAATTTGTGGAACTCTGGAGTTCCCTCGGGATAGAGAAGGGAAAGACTACATTCTGTGTTCCTTACTTGCAGTACCTGGACCAGCTGGAGAATTGCTGTGGCTTGCGGGAAGAAGCTATTCTTATCTTGTTATCTGACATTGGTAAGTGGTGGCAGTACCTTCAGTTGTGTGAACTATGGAAACCCTTTTAGTCCTGAGTCCACTCTCCAGATATACAGTAGTGACCTTAGTGACTCCATTTCAGACTGACCTTTTATGATCTTGATCATTTCCCAAAAGTGTTGGGAGTCTGGGGAGGTAAACTGTATCAGGCCCCAGAGCTGCTGGAACAGCAGAAGTATAGGGTGACAGTGGATTCCTGGAGCTTTGGCACGCTTCCTTTGAGTGCATTACAGGCTTCCGACCATTCCTACCCAACTGGCAGCCAGTGCAATGGTGAGTGAACCGTGGCTGGGTGGTAAGTGGGCATGATGTGACTTTCCTGTTTACAGGAAGCAGAAGTGTGGTCCCTTGATTCTGAGGATAATATCTCCATGTTTCTTGCCCTTTTGGAAAGTGACCCCTTTCACAGGGGCTTGACTCACCTGAGCAAGTTCAGCATTCCTGAGACTTGCTCTATGGGATAAGGGCTGACTCCCGCAGGGCAGGTAACAGAAACCAAAGTGGCATCTGTATTATATGTCAAGAGTAGCTTTCAAGAGCCTACTAGCATGCAGGCTGGGAAAGGCGGGCAATTTTTTCACCATTGTACTCGCTTACATTAGGCATACAAAAGTGCATCAGAAGAGTGAGCTGGATATTGTTGTTTCAGAAGACTTATCCGGAGAAGTCAAGTTTTCTAGCAGTTTGCCCTGCCCCAACAATCTAAACAGGTGAGTACTAAAAATTGCTGTGCTGAGATAAACTGATTCTTCTGCAAAAGGACCAAGTTTGTGTTATATGCCTTACTGTGTTAATCTGTGAATACATTGAGTGCGTGACACAGGCAGTACTACTGTCACTTGTCAGACTTGTGTAGTCTTGGTTTCTGCCTTCTAAACACTGCGTTTGTGATGGGGAGAGGTGGAGTGCTGGAGGGAGAAGGAGGGGGGCAGTTTTGTCAGTCCTCCCACACAGAACAGGCCGTATCGTTACTGCCAATGAACTTTTACCTTTTCTGATCTGGTTTTTGTTGCTCAGTGTTTTGTCTGGGAGGCTGGAGAAATGGCCGCAACTCATGTTAATGTGGCACCCACGTCAGAGAGGTACAGATCCTACCTATGGACCCAATGGGTGTTTCAAAGCATTGGATGACATTTTGAACTTGAAGGTAAGCAATATGTCTGTATTAGCCTAAAAAGTTTTCCAGAGAGCAGTTTCCTGAGCCTCTGAATCCTAGACTTAGGAGGAAGAGTGAGGCAGAAACTCATAGAACTGTCTCCTGATCGTTAGTGACAGGTGCTTTCCTCTTGCTTCTTTGAGGACAAATACTCCCTGAGCTTGTTGGGAGTAGCGAATAGCTTCTGTGCATGCTTGGTTCCATATTCTGATAGAGGATTCTACAGGTATTTAACTGCCATGTGGCCTCTCTTCCACTTGATGGAGGACAAGAACTTTGCCATAATGTTAGGAAGTAGCTGTAAAGTGACTTCTTGATTCTGCCAAGTGCTTTGAAGAGTTTCTTGGTGGTCATTTTTTCGGTCCCTCAATCTCTGCTCTAAGATGACCAATGTATCTTCAGCATTTCTCATGCCATGCTACTCTTCTGGTAGGTGCTTCACGCTTTGAACATGGTTACGGGAACTGTGCACACCTACCCTGTGACAGAGGAAGAGACTCTGCAGAGTGTGAAGGCCAGGATTCAGTCAGATACAGGAATTCCAGAACAGGACCAGGAACTAGTGCAGGAAGCAGGACTTGAATTGTTTTCTCAGAAGTTGGTCACTAAACATACAGCTGATGGCAAGGTGAGTCTCGGTATTCCCTTTCTTAAGTTTGAGTGAATCAGAAGTCACTGCACTCGCTTTGGGATCACAGCACTCCCTGCTGTTGTGGCATGCTTTTGTCATGGTAACCTCACAGACCTAACAGCCACTGTAGCGTAGGCAGCCTGTTGCCTTTGGTGCTCTGTGTTTGTTTGAGGAGGACTCTTCTGTTTGTAGTGTTGCCAAGGCTTGCTCTTCCCAAGAAAACCTGGTTGGGTCTTTTGTCTTGTGCAGGGGAATGATACTGCAGCAGCAGACACAGACCTTCTCTTCCTCTTTGATAACAAGAAAGTTTCCTGAGGCTCAGGTGGCCTTGCGTCCTCATCCAGAAAGTGTTGGCTGCATCCGTAAGGACTCCTCTGGCATGAATATGAAGGGCGGGCCGGGGTCAGTGTTGAGAGGGGCGTCTGTGTTTTGTGGTCTGTATCATGCACAAAGAGTAGAGGGAGCTTTTGCGTATTGGGACTGAAGAAGCAGTAAAATGGACTGTCATTCATTCAGTTTATCAGAATAACTAAAAAAGGGAGGTGTTTGATTTTGACATGCTAGGGGAGCTGCACAGGGGTTATCCAGCTCTAGGCTTTGCAGGCAGTAACATGCCCCTCAAAGGAGCAATGTTTTGGTCTGGTTTGTGATAACACAGTATTCCTGCTTCACGCTGATATGTACATTTCCCTTTCTCCCACCTCCTCTGTTTTCAGTTCAGGATCCAAAGAAGAATCTCCACTTTTTCCAGTTGCGGGAAGTGTGGGGTCAGATCTGGCAGACGATGCGGATGCTGAAAGAGGACTGTAATCGGCTTCAGCAGGGGCAGCGAGCAGCCATGTACGGTGGCCGTTTCTCCACAATACTTATCTCTGTCTTTGTGCGCTGGTGGAAGGGAAGACAGAAATGGGACCCTGTTGGAATGGGGAAGCCCGTGATTGGAGCTGTATGCAATTCATGAAAAGTGGAGAGTTAGCCCTTTGGCACAACTGCATTTGTCCTCAGCGCTATCTCAAGTATCTGTTTTGGATGTAAATGAAAGCCTGGTGGATTTCTACTTTCAGAGGCTAATAGGACCTTCTTGTCCTTGCAGGATGAATCTGTTGCGTTACAATAGTGCCCTCTGGAAGATGAAGAATTCTATGGCCTCCCTTTCTCAGCAGCTGGAAGCAAAGCTGGACTTCTTTAAAACAAGCATCCAAATTGACCTGGAAAAGTATAAAGAGCAGATTGAGTTTGGAGTTAGTGAGTATAGCATCTGGCAAATGGGTCTTTTCATGACTCTTCTCCTCACAAAAACACCTGCCTCCTTCTCTGTGAACCTGAGAAAGCCAGTCACCCTTCTTTGATTCCTGTAGCTTCTGAGAAGCTGCTGTTTGCCTGGAAAGGGATGGAGCAAGCTGTGGAACTTTGTGGGTGGGTATGTTTCTAAATCTAACTGCTAGTCATAAAGAGGTTTGTTTTTGTTATCTCTCCCCTCCTCCCCCTTTAGCTTCATTGTCCCTGCCTTAAATAGAAGCCCCTTGTATCTGCCCTGATGTCAGATTTCACATTGCCTTGGTTTGTGTGGCACAATTTTTGTCCATTATTAGTACTACATGAAGCTCATTCTGTTGTAAGGCTTAGGGGGAAATGGGAGATCTTGGCGAAGCCCCAGAAACGTCTTGGAATTTCCTTGAATTGAAACGACTCGTTTGTCTTTGGCCAAGGCTGCTGTTTGCATCTTGTTGGTTTGTTTAGAAATAAGAATGAGAAAGGAAGAACCAATGTGAGTGTGAGTGGTAGTGTCTCTAGGTATGAGACTGTTGTGTTGCTTATGTTCTACCCTGCTTTCAGGAAGATGATGTGGAGCAGGTAGTGAAGAGGATGATGGCCCTGCAGACAGACATCGTGGACCTGCAGAGAAGTCCGCTAGGTCGTAAACAAGGAGGAACACTGGAGGATTTGTGAGTTGAACTACCTTGAGCTTCAGATGCAGGAGTGTTTCTGGCTAAGCTTACTCACTAGAGGACAGTGAAAGGGCTGTTTCTTCCACCCAAATTGTGGGGGACTGGGAGCACTTTAACACTAAAGATGTTTTTTGACTCATCTGTCATTGTTCTGAAATGGCAGACAGGTATAGAAAAGATTTGAGTTCTCAAACTATTTGTTCCATGTTTTGGTTCTTTGGAAATCCTTTTCTTTCCTGCTTTTTTCTTCTAGAGAAGAACAAGCCAGAGAGCTGTACCGAAGACTCAGAGAGAAGCCAAGAGGTAAAAGACGCTTTAGCTCAAGGTCAGCTTGCTTTGTGTGTAACTTTGGAGATGTAGTAACGATCATTGAGAAAACTATCTGACTTCTAGGCCTGCCCAGACACTAGCAGCACATGGGCTCTCCTGGATTGCCTTTTCTCGAGAGGGAAGTCAGGGAGTCAGTTTCACACTAGGCCAGCCTTCCTTTCTTGGTGCTTTGTGAGCTGTTCTCGAAACTCCTCTGGAGCTCTTCTCAGAGCAGGCTGTTGCGATAAGCAACAAACAACCTTTCTGGGTAGAAAGGATGAAAGACACAACTGTTCCTTTGATACAGTCCCAACTCTCCTTTTCAAGTTCTTTAAATTTTGAAGAAGGTGGCTAAAATTCAGTGTAATTCATCCCACTCAAACTCGCATATCCTGAACTTTGGCTGTTTCAGGATTAAAGCAGTAGTGGAAATGAGCCGCTAAGAATCTTCTCACTCTGTCCTATAAACCGACCTTTCTGTGTAATATTGGCTCTCATTCCGGATCAGAGGACAGGCGGTGACAGCCAGGAAATAGTACGACTGCTTCTACAGGCAATCCAGACCTCTGAAAAAAAAGTTTGAGTCATTTATGCTCAGCTCAGGTGAGCTTTGTACATTTTATTCAGAGTTGAGAGAAGGTATTTTCTCTTCCAGCAAGAGAAGGTTTAAAACTCATTGCATATGACTCTTGAGATCTTGCAGTGTTAACAGAAAATAATTAACTTCAGAACTGTTCTCCTACTGCAGTGGCCCATGTGTGATCTGATTAGTTTTTATTTTTTTAATAGTAAAACTGTAGTTTGAAAACAGAAGGCATTGGAATTGTTCCCCAGAGTGGAGAAAGTGATGAATCTGATGAGTGAAGATGAGGAAACAGTTGTTAGGCTTCAGGAGAAACGACAGAAGGAACTGTGGAACTTGCTGAAAATTGCTTGTGTAAGTAAAATAAGAACTCCCCTTTAACCTGAGAATATGGTTTGTAGCACAGGCTACTGAAACAATAGTAAATTGAGTGTATCCTATGGTTCTTTTCTTTCTTTTGAATCAGTATGAAAGCCAAGTTCCAGGTTGTCTCATATTCCCGGCTGCTGAAAACTAGTGGGAACAATTACACTCTGAATATTCTGTGTTTTCTTCAGAGTAAAGTGCGTGGTCCTGTTACTGGCAGTCCAGAGAGCGTGAACACATCCCGTCTTGGTAGCTCAGGTCAACTGCTGCTGCAAGTCCCTTCTGGAACATTCAATTTATCAGAATCTGTAAGAAAAAGGTGAGGCAAAGTCTGGAGTTCTTCGGCTGCTAATGCCACCACTACAAAGCTAGGCTTCCTGCTTTGTGCAATAATGGCACACAGGGTTTCTCATATTTTACGCTTTGTGTTCAGCTTGCATTGTCAGCAGCCTTAGTTTACTTGGTAGTTAAGACTTGCTGGGGCTTTCAGATCTTCCGTATGAAAATTGGGTATCATGTATGGCTTCACTTCCCCCAGCCTCAGTAACAAAAGTGGTTTTTTGGTTTTCTTCCTTTAATCTGAGATGGTTGGGCTCACTTGGAAGTACACTGCCAGCAAGAACTGATGAAGTATTGTCATGTAAGGTCACAGTAGCTGAGCTGTGTCATTGAGACTGCTGCATGCGTAGTTCCGGCTTGCTTAATTGAACTGGGTTACCACTTGGAATGAAAGACCTTGGTTTGTTTTTTTGCCTGTTGCCCCATCCTTAAGTTTATAGGCTTCTCAGCTTTTCCTCTAGCAGCAGTGTTTCCACCTAATAAGAACCCAATTCCATCTTGGAATACATTTCCTTTCCCCCATTTGGTAAATCAGGGGCTGCCACCAACTTTTCAAGTTGCAGTATGAATTACAAGCCTATGTCCTGACTAACTTCAGTGTTCTGCAGCGTATCTGCCAGAAGTATTTCTTAATGATAGAGGCAGCATCTCTTTAAACTGCCACAGAAATTAATAGTGTAATAATTGCCCCTTTCAGTGAGGAGCTGCTGCTGGAATCTCGGGAACTTTGTAGCCAACTAGAAAATGTGATGCATGACACAATGAAGGATCAAGAGCAGAGTTTCTTGGTAATGTATTCACTCTTCTGTAAATGGACTAAGGAAGTGCCTGGCTTCGAAGTTCTGAATGTGCAACTTTGCCACCACTAACACAGCTAAATGAAATCTGCATTTTACTCATGGCCAGGGGGGAGAGTAGGAGATGCACAGAGATAGGAAGCACCGGTTCCCTCATAATCTGCGCCTGACATATTCTGCTTGCCAAAACTGGGAGCCACATGCTGGGAACTTGCTGCGCTAAACAGTAAAGGATGGGGCAAAGCACTTGGCTGTTGTACAAAACTACTGCAAAACTGCACACAAATTTGGGATGAGCGGGTGTCAGGGATCCTTAATTTAACAATGCAGAATATTGAAGAGAGAGTAAAATACTGGAGAGTGCAAGTAGGTTGTTTCCTTGACAGCAGTCACGTGGCTCATCATGAAATTGACCAATTTGTTCCCAGTAAATTTTTTATACCTCTTAACACACTTTACCTTTATTTTAGAAAAAGCTCAACTGTAGCCTGGTGTTGAATTTCATTTATTCTTTCGGCTCTAGACTGGAGCTGGCTGCAGCTTCAGGTAGAAGAAACAAACAATCCAGAACAAACCCAGATGTAGAATCACTCTGGTTGCCTCTGAAGCCATGCTGCTTTGGGAAGCCAACTGTGAAAAGCTGCTGCCTCTGAGAAGGGAATATCAGCTGCCTTCTACTGTCACCAACTGCTTATGTGATACATATGGCTTAGCTTTTAGTATCCACTTCTCAGACACTTTCACAAAGATACATTAGGGAATGCCTGTTCTAACTGCTTGGAGAATGTTCTTAATTGTGCCTTAAGACAGCAGATCTCTGTCCTGATACGTCTTCCGTTGGGCATCGCCTGTGGCTGTTTTGCTGCATTTTAGGCTTTCTAATGAACAATGGACAAGGTATACCCAGTCACTGGTAGATGTCACCTTCCTAATGAACTGTGAACTTAATTGCTTAACTTTGCTGATTTGCACTTTTTTTCTTTAAGTGTAATGGTTGTACTTACCTAATACTTGTTTCCTGTATGGGAACGAAATTATCTAAAACATGTAAACTTTTGGTTTGCTCTTGTTGATGCGCTCAATAACACTATAATGGAAAAAACTGCTTTCACTGTGCAGGTCTCTAAAACGTGAGAGGTGTAAGAATGTTAGCCTGGAAACCAAAGAAGGAAATCTTCAGTGTACAGGTATCGTGTAACAAAGCATTTGCAGATTATCTATTAACCATGCTTAAAGTTGCATGAAAAGATGAAAAAAAGACCAAAAAACCCAGCTGGATGGAACCTTGGTGAGAGTCAACACACACCAACCTTGTGTTCTGACTGTGACCAATTTATTTCATTCTGTTCTAACCCCAAATTTCCACTACAACACAGAGACCTCCTTTTATAAAAGGCTGTGAAGTATAGGACTTGCAAAATGCAATACAATAATAGGGAGAGGTTGGATTTTCTTTTGGTTTTTTTGGAACAGATTTAAAATACAGGAAACTGAAATGTGGCACAAACATCACAACTTCCATGCATGCCTTCAAGTGTCTTCCTTTGTTGTGCTGGCACACTCTGGACTTCAGCATTGGGTTAAAGTCATTCTTGGGCAGAGTAGAAAGTTCACACTTCTTCAAATTTCCGAGTAATAATAAGGCTGAAATGCACCGGGTACACTTTTCCTTCATCTTCCAGAGCACCACCAGTTGTTTTACTTAAAGCTGTGTTAGGCTTCCAGCTCAAATCCCAGCCCAATTTTGTGACCTCCAGCACTGAAATTCTTGCCATCAATCAAGCCTGAGAGGGTCAGCTTTACACCTACAAAAGCAAGTCACGAGAACCATCATGCACTGACATCCCAGTACAGTGCTCTTCCTCAGGTCCTTGACCTCACTAATGTGGCTTAGTTGCCACAGGAACTTGCATACACAGACATCCTTTAGTTCTCTGAGTCTGCGTAGACTTCTAGCTCCTTTGTTCATCTAGTCTGTTCTTAAGATGACAGTGAATTAAACCATAGTGTAGTACTTAACACCATTTGCTGCTACCAGTGAGAACTGCGTACCAGGTCGAAGGGCATGAGTGTAACCAATTCCAATGAGGCTGGCATTGTTCACTTTAGCCTATAAAAAAAAAATCACAGTATTTATAAACTGTGTAAGTATTCATACAGAAGAATCTCAGTCCCCTGAGAAGGTGGCCTATGCATTAACACTCTTGAGCTACTTGGAGACCAACCTCTCTTAGAAGCATGTTCCAATCTTTTCCTTTTCTCAGGAGTTTTCAGCTTAAGCAAATGGTGCGAATTCTGCCTTCAGAGAATGCCATGCTGTTTTTCACTGCCTCGTCTATTATGTCTTTATATCTTTTAAAGAGCTACTTACTGCAGTCCCTCAGAGCCTGTCTTGTTCACATCACTCAGGAGTGATTTTCTTTTTTCTTCTAATGAGCAAGAAATACATGAATATGCAATCCCCTTTTTGCATTACTAAGTTTTGAGCTCTTAACAACAGTATTTCTCATTTTCAATTTTGGTTCAGTGGTCCTGGAACTAATTGTTGTTTTGAAACATAAATGCTTGCTACTTCAGTTCTTGGTCTTAAAACACACACGTCAGCTAACTTTCAACGGTTAACTTACTGTTAGGAGAAGGCTGTAAGCTCAGGTAAACTTCCACCATTGTAATTATAATATGGTTTTACATTATGGATTTAAGAATTAAAAGGACACTTTCATTGTCTTTTAAAAGACATTTTTCAGCACAGTAGCATGCTATTCCAAGCACACTAGTCAGACTATTTCACTATGGACAAAATTATATTTAAGATTTCTTTTCCTCCATAAGTTCACAAGTACGATGTGTGAGGTCCCAGTTTAAATTTGAACCACAACAGAAGCCACAGTTCGCAATCTACCATACTTCCTCAGTAACTAGTTCAAGCAACTGCTTCATTACAAATTTTCAGTATTTAGGGGAGCTTGAAATACTCATTTCTGTAACAAAATTCTTACCACAACGGAAGTCTTCTCATCCATTTGGTACTTTCCAGCAATACCAAAACGTGTGTTGTTACTGCCAGCAGTCCATGCAAGATTGACTGATGTCTCAACCTTATTAGTAACCTTCTGATAAACAGACCCACCAAACTCAGTGCTGTCATTCCTGTTTGTAATAGATGCAAGTGTGTCAGGCCTTGCTTTGTTTAGTAACTCTTAAGATTAACCCTTCCCCACAATGATTTGACATTATCTCCTAAAATGAACCAAGAGATCCAATACTTCCCTGAACCCAGGCTCACTACTTCCTAGCTGGAGCTGGCAGACTCCTGCTCCTATTTTTTTTTGCACAAAGCATGTTTTGCTTGCAGAACGGAACAAGACTTGCCAGAGACCTACAGTTTAAGGTTCTGACAAAAAAAAACCAAACCAAACAAGCCAAAAACAAAACCAACCCACCCAGATAACCTGGTTGCTTGTCTCAAGTAAGCCAGTGTGCAGTAACACATAAAGGAGACTTCAGTTATGAGAATAAGACTGAAAACAATGCTGTTGCATTATAATCGTTTAAATACACCATCTTCAGAGCGTCTCAGGCCACCTGAATGCCAAGATTAGGGCTACGCAGTGATGACAGCTGGAAACAAACACAATGCCATGCATGCCTTTCTCCTTCATCGTGGGCATTTCTGAGGGAGAAAGTTTCTGTGTGGAGAGTGTGATTGATAACTGGCTAGCTGCAAAAGGTCACGTAGACATGAGGGAGCTTTGCTGAGCACACAGGCACTCTCATGAGAACCAGCAAGGCGGTAAGGTTCGCATGTCCTTGAGCACAGCTGGGATACGATAACAAGACCTTGTAGCTGAAAGATATGAGGGAGAAGCACGGTAAAACAAAAACTTACTCAAACTGTGTAACCACAAAGAAATGTAGAAAGAGGCGTAGCTGACTTTTAGTCTGAGCACCAATCCTGAGCTTAACTTTTGAAATATGCATGAGCTTATTAGTGTTATTGTAAAAGCATTGTATGAATTATCAATAAACGAGATTTGCCGATCACTCATATTGAGTGCACATTTCTCCCGCCACGGATTTCCCACAAGAACAGACCTTCCAGTTCTTAAAATCTTCTTAGTAGGAGGTGTGATGGTGCACTTTGACTAAATTGTGGTCAATTCTGTCTCCTAATAGCTGGCATCTTCAGATTCTACTGGAGGTGTTGTGAATGTCTTTTCAAGAGTTGAGAAGGAAAGTGTCTTTTAAGGATTCTGATCTTCCAGTGTGATGCGTAGATACCAGTCAACATGTAGACTGATGACAGGCACAGACAGTATTCTTGGCAATTGCTTAGAAAATAAACAAAACATCAGGCAGTAGAATAATCCTGTCAACAAGGAGGATAACAGTAACTTTTCCAAGGCACAAATGTCAATGTCACTTTCAGTTACATTGCAGGAAAAAATGGTAAAAGAAATGGGTGTGACCCAGAGTTCCCACAGCCAAGAGGATATGTGAGTACCAGTTTGGCTGAAATGACTGTTGCTTGTCATTCCCCAGTGACAGTTTGGAGAAGTCATCACAGGCTCTTTTAATTGATGAATACTGATGTGTATAAGTCAGGTGTCGGTATATGTATTTTCACATCCTTTTTTTTTGCTTTTTCCATTGTGCTGCAGGTAATCTCAGAACAGCAGTGGCTGTGCTGAAGCAATATAAATAATAATCTCTGATTTTTTCCAATGATGTTTGATTGCCAAGTGATATCCTCAGCAAAGTTGGTCAGACCCTCTCAGTCCTACTCCTTGTAGCTACTGAGTACTGAGATTGTAGAAGGCCTTACTGAAGCTGACAGAAGTAATTTTCATTGCCTTCAGTGACTTTTCAATTGGGCTGAAAGTGCTGGTTGGTCTCAAAAATACTTTGTGAGCTTTGATCTAATGAGTGGAGACCAGTGGTAAATCAAAATGGAAGGAAGAGCTTTGTGGGCAAAATGCAGTACAGGTTAATTTGCTTTTTCAAATTCTAACTTATTTAAATTTTACATCAGAAGTTGTGGAGGTCTAAATCCCTACTACCACCTTAAGGCATCTCTGCCTCATCATTGCTTAAGACACTGACTGAATGCACATAGTTTAATTTAAAGTTGATTGCATTTAACAACAGAGTTTTTTAAAGCCTTTAGTCATGTAATAATGGTAGATAGCGCTTCATTTAGTCAAGAATGACCCGATACAGTTATCTATCATTTACATTAGCAATGCTGAACCGACAGTAAATTCAATTAATTCTTCAATTTTATGCTCTTAACATTTAAAAACCTAAATCCACTTTAAAATCAATTTGCATTATTTTGAGGATGGGATTCTTAATGTTAAGCTCCTATTAAATCCGCATTTTCTCTACTCTAAGGTTGCTTTGAATTTTTTTGTCATGTTTTTGTGGAATGTTGGTCTTAAGCAGTTTTTGTGGGTTTGTCTGTGACTTAAGGAGCTCTCTATTGGATACTGATCTATGCAGTTGAAATAGAACACTGGAAAAACATGATTTATAACAAGTGTTCTCATAGCAGACCAGGAGGTTGGGTTGATATTTCTTCTTCTTCCATCAAGGAACACCCATGGCTGTGGGCTATAATTTATAACAACAGTGTTGCTTTGACCGGTTTTGGTTACTGTGGGCTTGTTTTCAGGAATGATGAGTATGTAGTTATCCCATCTTGAAAGAAATACATAGCACATGTGCTTATTTGGATTAATTAGTATGGTTTTATATCACAGTTGATAGAAAGCTGGAAGAAAAGCCCAAGAGTAAAGGAATAAAGGAGGCAAACCAAACAACTGAGGGTTGTGACTGTGGTTAAAGTCCCTTATGAATTCTGAGTGCTCCAGCACCGGTTTTCTGTGAGTCACTCTTTGAAGCTGCCTTATCATTTTGTTATATATATTCCAATATATGTCAGTCCTGTCAGACCCTAGAGAGAACACTTGCAGTGAGTAATTTCAGGTCTGAGTGCCACAACCAGGCTGCTGAGAAAGCTGGCCCAGCCTTTTTTTTTCTTGGTGTTTCTGATGGTTTGAGCTGCAAGTTCACTCAGCTGAGCTGCTTTGTGCTCCAGCTCTGTTTCTTTAGTGATGCTGCAATACTTGCTGCACGGCAACTCAATTGGAAAACAAAGAAATTAATGATACAGACAGAAGATCTGTTCCCAAAGCAGGGTGAAATTCTGGTGGAAGGGCTTCTGCTGCTTGAATTTTAAACACTGTGCTGTGAAACCTCTCACGTCATCTGTGGGTTAGTGGTTGTATCACCTGGGATAGTCCATCCAGGCCCTGTTGATGCAAACGTGCTTTTCACTGGTGCTGCTCCCTATTTTGGAGAATATCTGAAAATAAGGTGTGAGCAAGTACTGAAAATTTCAATTTTTGCTCCTATTTACCCACTTGCCTGCTGTTTTAATTTTGAAGTAGGGTGTCAGATAGAATCTGTCTAATGGCAGCGGTGTAAATAGCATGCCTTCAGTTCCAAACTGAAACCCCTTGCAATCAGCAGATGTCCCAGCTCAAGGAAAATGGGTTGCAAGCCCAAAACATTCACTTTCCCTGCCTCATTTCTAATGGTCTTACCAAGGAAATAGCCAGACTTGGATTGTGCTTACTCTTTGCAATGAAGAAGTTGTTAATGCTGCGTTTTCATGCTCCCATCGTCATTGTACTCCAAATGTCTGTTCTGTGGAATGGGCAGGATTAGGCTGTTTAAGACAAAGCCACTCCACATTTACAGTGCCTGTAAGGTCCATAGTAAGAGCCCTAAATAGAAGTATCATTTCCAAGATGCCTTCTATTTTACAAGCAGCCAAACAGAAAATGAAACCCTGGGTTGAATTGTAGTCTTCCTGAAGGAAGTGTCAAAGCCTAACAAGGGAGCTTGACCCAGCTTTGTACTTGTTGTTCAGTGAAATAAACTTTAATTGTTAATGAATCCAAACACTGTTAATGAATCCAATACTACTACTTTACTGAAAAAAGCTGCAATTACTGGACAATCCCCTGATTTTCAGCTGCTGTAAATCACTCTATCTTCACAGAATGGAGAGGGGCACTTCATTTAACAACACTGAAGAATTAAGACAGGAAAATGGCATAAAAATCAGAAAGGATCTTAGGATTATAATCAGGGGAAACAGAGTAAAGAAAAACATGTAAAGTTGGGTGTTGCTTCTGTGAAAAGACAAGTTGTACATCCATGTGCATGTAGCTGCATTAAGGAAAAGCATTAGTATTCAAGCCAAATGATGTCATGGAAAAACCGGTTTGTTTTTTTTAAGCATGCAAAACTTCTGTCAGTTGAAAGGGTATAAGAACAGCATATTAATCAATTTGCCTCCTTACCTGTTGTTTTGTGAAGTAGTTAGGATTGCTGGCATTTTCCATCTGGAATTTTATGCCAGTGGCAGATCCCTGACTGTGATGGTAGAAGGGTAAGGACCTCATCCAAATGCATCAACAGGAATAGTGTTTCACTGTGAAACTGCCAAGTATTTCAGACCGGTGCCTAATGATGCAAAAACTTGTTGTAATTATGTGTGAAGTGTAATTTATCTAATGTAATTATGAGATGTTTAGAGCCAGTCATTTGAAATAGACTCCACTTCTCTGTTAGCTTTTGACATTGGAAAGACTGTAATCATGTTGCAGACCATCAGCCCTTGGATTAAAATTTCAACCTACAGTGAGCTTCAAACTGCTTTGCATTTACCCTTAGAAGAAAAGGGAGGTTGAATAAATTTTGTTACGTTGATTTATCTTAGGAAAATGGGTGTCAAGGTTCTGAATTACAGTAATTATTGTAAGCATGTAAAATATTATCAACTACAAGATACATCTGATGTGGTGTGGATGGATTAGTGCACATGCTAAGACCAATTTGAGAACATTTCAAGTTTTGCTACGTTTGCTAGGGCTAGTTACATCCACTTAAAATACAGATTGACTCTAAAATGGCAGTGGTTTGCAGGTCCTAAGTGTTGGGACTTTGGTTAAAGCAAAAGGAACAAAATAATTCTTTTTCTTTTAGCTTGTCATGCAGTTTGTGCTAAGGCTTTCAGTAGTACTTTATTGTGACAGCTCATTTTCCTTTTCATTTGATGCCCTCATATACACCTTGTCACTCTATTAAACCAGAAAGATTTAGTTTCTTAAAGAGCCTTCAATGAAGCTGTTATAAAGCCTTTTCTCAAAACAACAAATATGGAGCCTGAACACATGAGATTACATTGTTTTAGTTTATGTTGCTTTCTTGAGGAAATAAAAACAGGAGAGAGCAAGAGTTAATTGCTTAATAAGTATCAGCTATTATCATCAAAAGGGTTCATAATTTTGAGTTTCATTTTTATTTTGACCAGAACACTTTTAGATAATAAATGTTGCAATTGAATCTTGGTTGTTTTAGGAAGTTGTTAAAACAAGCTAAATGTTTTCCATTTATGGATAACAAACTGATGCTCTAAGTTTAGGAATTACTGTGCCAAAATTTGAGTATTTCTTTCATTTCCTTGTAACCCGTAAAACTGACTGTTTCTGGTTATTCTGGGACCTTTGAACTAGGGATCTTACCTCAGGCGGGATGTCAAAAGAATATATAGATTGTGATGCTGTTTTCTCTCCATTACTAGGAACAGTTTTTTATCTGGGCAAGTTGTGATTCAGACAATGCCACTAGATTTCTACCTGAGAATCTGCCTTTTGTGGCCTGTTTTATGGGTATTTTCACTTTTTTCATTGCAAGTTTTTAGGATTTTCTAAGTGTGTGTTTATAAAAAAGCAGCACCCAAATTAATTGCATCTTATCAGTACGTAAGAACTACTTTATGGCATTTTAACCTGCAAACACTATGATAGCGTGTGTGGAAATGGAATTTAACTCACTTGGCGGACTTGAAATATATCCCTAAGCAGTAATTGCAACATCTTATCAAATTCTCGAGCAGGAAACCAACCTTTTTCTAAATGGAATTTTTATGAACTATTTTAAGGACTGTTTACTGGAAAGCTGCCTAATCACTGCATTCCCTGGGTAATGGCTGAAATAAGTGTGCTGAATTAGTAGCAGGAAGATGCTCAACTACTCTGGCAGGGAAGAGTTGATACTGCTTTTGCTAATGCATGTAAATCACAGAGAAAATTCTGAATATGGAGAAAATTTTTATCAATAGCCCCATTTAATTGTATCCTTCATTTGAACGGTGCCTTGCTTCAGCGATTTTTAAGGAAATTATTGAGACTATTTTTTTAAGTGGTAGAAGTAATAATTAAAACCCATCCATGAAAAGATTTGGGAATACATTTAATTGATAGAAAGATTAGGTATATCAGGGGAAAAATCCACTTTGCTGGCATTCTTCTGGTTTTGGGTCTTGGTGAAGGAACTAAAATGGGTTAAGAGGAAATTGCTTGTTCCACAGTGTGCTGTGTGTGGCTTCCTGGGGATTTTACCTTTACGGTGAGTGTTCCTCTGAACACAATGAAGCTGCAAGCGTGTGCTAAATCCAGTTAAGGAGATTTCCAGTCTAGTCTTTTGGCTCTGGAAGTTAGATGTTTCCATATTCTTCTAAAAAAGAATCATTGCTTTCTGTTCAGTGCCTGCATTCACAGCTGTCTGGTTTTTACCTTTTCTTCAGCTGCCTCTTCTCCACACAAGTGCCCTTGTCTACGTAACTCTTTCTTTTATGGCAGCTGTTCAATAGCTGGAGTTAAGCTTCTTGCCCTACTCTGAATTTCCAATTTCCCGTTTGAGGATGAGGCAATCACCGCTGACTTCCCAGAGGGCACTCCTTCGCTTAGTTATCCAGCTCTTAGCAGCTTTGAAAGGGACAGAGAAATGGAAGGGAATAGCTTTGGTTCATAAATATTTTTGCATTAATAATAGTTAAAGTTAAGGTCAATGATTGTAGTACAGATGACTACCAATAGTGCTTTATAGCCCCTTTGGAAACTGAAATTATGTGAAATAATTCCAAATAGCCTCCCTCGAATGGTTATTCTGTGAGCAGCAGTAGCTCTGTTTTAAGGCTGGCGTGGTGTCAGGAGGTCTCTGGGCATGCCAGGAGTTTCAGGTTGCTCACTTTTCTGTTATTTTTGCCCATCTCCAAGTGTTTCCATTCTACATTCGGTCTTCCTGAAAATATTTGTGTGTCTTCCTTCATTTGGACATTGCAAAGCATGACTCCTTTTGTGGAGGACTTTTCACCCTTTCCCAGTCTTGTGCCTTTTGTTTCTTTTGGATGTAAATCCAAGCAAGCTGCAAATCTTTTATTTCTTATTGGGATTTAGCAGTGGTGTCAGCAAGTACAAAAAAAAGTTCAACACGTTTTATTGTTATCAAAAGCATTTCCAGGAGTGGGAATGAGGGATAGGAATCCAGGGCACAGGGATGGTGGATCCCTGCTTATCTCTGTAGTATTTTAGAGTGTGTTTCAGTGTATCCCTGAACCTCTTTTGCAAATATTGTTAAAAAGGCAGTGCTTCCTAAAGCAAGAAATGAACCCAGGAAAAAAGAATCTCACAGTCTGTCTTGGTTTGGGAAAACAGGTATTTGCTAGGTAATAAAAAAAAACAACAACTGTAGTTTCCTTTGGGATCGAGAGTGTAAACCCCCCCTTCACCCCTTTTTTTTCTTTTTCAATTATAAATTTAAAATCAGAGGCTCTTAGGCAAAGATTTGGGTAATAGAAATAGCAGTTCTTTACTAGTATGTATTACAAAGCAAGCAAACACAAAAAAACCCCCACCAAACAACTACAGCATTAATAACAAACGAAAACAGTACTAAGCTGTTCTCTGAGCCCCAGAGGGGATTCCGGGGGGCCAAGGGACTGAGAGAGGGACTGTGCAGGAGCCGGGAACAGTGAGAGAGCCCAGGCTCTGGATTTGTGTTTATTTTAGAACTTCCTGTGTGTCTAAAACATTCCTTGCATGGTTCTGCCTTGGGAAAGGGGAACTTCCTTGGTGGCACCTTGGGCTTGGCACACACCTGAGGATGTTATAAATGATCAGAGCCAATTTCCAAAATCAAAGATTTATTTAACAAATTTGAAAAGCAATTTCGGGAAACGCCACGATAAATCAGGACAACATCGGTCGAATGTTGGGTGGACAATCCGGGAGCAGCAAAGGGTGCTTCTCCGGAGTACTGCCCACAAATTCGGGGTCTCAGGGGAGGTGTTTTATACCATTTTTCTACCCTGAGGCGAAAACAAGACGGTAACAAAGAACCCGAAGAACATGACATCATGTACATAACATAATCATTGAAATGTCTGGTGTCCGCAAGGGATATCTGAAAGAGTTTCCTGAGAAATTGAGAAGACGTCTGAATGAAAAGTCTCCGAATCTTCTGTCAGAAGGTTTCTGCCCAGATTGGTATCGGATCTCCTGATGAGCTGTGAAGATGTGGTCAGCCCATGCTTAATGGGCCGTTTCCCGGTTACCTCTCTGGCAGATGTCGAGGTAACACCTTTGGACTGTGAAAAGACTGTGGTATGCGAAGAGATGCCCTGGAACTCTTTCCAGGAATTCAGGGGTTTTTTACATTCCACTGCAAAGTTTTAATACACACAATTTTAATCCACGAATTTAATACTATGTATCCATTACAAGGAGATTGTCTGTTTTCCATGGGGAAGCTCAGGGGTTTTAGATTGCTAAAATAAAAGAAAGGAAACCCCTCGTTGCCTGAGTGCACCCAGTTCTCCGAGCAAAGCAGGTCCCAGGTGAGCGAGGAGAGGCAGGATGGAGTTGGGGAATGTGGAGCAAGGTTGTCCACTGGGTCAGAGCTCAAGGCACAGCTTCTCTGAGCAGGCCAGACCTGCCTGCTTAGGAGAGTCCCGGGGTCAATATGAGTCACTGAATGCTGCAATCACCTCTGCTCTCAAGAGAAAAATACACCCTTGAAAATAGGAATGTGCGTTTATTAGAAGCCCTTTGAAATATTTCTCCGTAACTCTAGGAAAAAAGATCTCCCAATGAATTGCAACAGACCACGGGGAAATCAAGGGAGAGCTGAGAGGTGAATTTCAAAGGAGGTAAGGATTTGAGAAAAGTTAATGTTTTAGCTAAAGATAAGCTTTGCCAGAATTAGTTCAAGTAGGTAGATAGATAAGCTGTGCTGGAAAGAATTAGAAGTTAATGGTTAGATGAAAGGATTGCGATCAAGGATAACAATCCTGGATCTAAATAACTAATTGCTTGTCATTTTTGTGTTTGTTTAGCTGTGTTTATAATGAGAAACAGAAGAAACTGATAAATAGATTTAGGAACACAGACAATTGTAAATCCTCGAGCATCCTAAAACCCATTCAACAGTCACGGAGAAAGGAAACAGGAGTTTGACCAGTTATCATTTATCTTGATATCCATTGAAAAGGTTGAAAGTTTCCAATGAGGAAGACTCCACTTACTTCCTTTTTTTACGCCCCCTCCCCATATAAAGGACCACTGACCCAATTCAAAGAACAAACTACACACGCTTAATAGCTTTTTAGCTAATTATAATATGAAGCAGAGAATGGGAGGTTTTAGTGCTATAAATATGTATTAGTATTTTGGATATTCAACGCTTTTGAAAAGAAAGAGATTTTGTAACTTGGCAGTGCATTTTAGGGAGTGATCGCACACAACTGCCTGGCGTTGCATTAAACATATACTTTCTAACTCTAAACTGTTAGAGAGTCTTCTGTCTGTCACAGTTGGGTATCGATAGTAGATCAATATCCATATTTTAATAAGTCAGCAGTGGCACAGGAAACTCCCAGCTGATGGGAACAAACTTTCTGGCTGACTTCAGAGGCCTCAACAAAGTTGAGTGGTTTTCTCTCCTGTCCCCCAGGCCTTCCTGGCCCCAGGGGCTGATGGCATTTGTGCTCCCTCAGGTTCATCTCCCCACACCAACACCATGGGGGTGCTCAGGCCTGCTCTGGGCACTGCAAACAGGGGCTCCTGAGCCAGAGCTGCCGTGTCTGTGCCTGCAAGGATGCGGCCCCCGTGTGAGCTGGGAGAGAGGCCAGGGCTGCAGAGGGGGGATGTTGTTGGCAGGGGCATGAGGACGCTCTGGGACGCTGCCCGGGGGTGTCCAGCACAGTGGGGATGGATCAGCCCCTGCTCTGCTGCTCCTTCCCGTCTCCCCCAGGGACCCTGCAGAGCCCCAGCCGGGCTGTTTGCCCCCAGCCTGCCCACGGCCACCCTGGGGCTGCTCACGGGGCTTTTCCGTGCACAGCATTGGGCCTGGGCGTGTTCTGGAGAGAGCCTGGGCAAGGAGCCTGGAGCAGCGAGGCCCTGCCCTGAGGCGTCAGCGCTGCCCCAGCGGAGCCCATGGCCTGTCCCTGCTGCAGCCCCGGCACTGCCAGCCCCAGCCCTGTGCCCGGCGCCGAGAGCACTCCGGCCCTACAGCAACACCAGGGCCAGGAGGGCAGCGGGGCAGGGCCACGGGAGCAGCGCTGCCAACACCAAGGGCTGCTGCTCCTGGGCACAGCTGCTGTGCCAGCACTGATCTGCCCCCAGCTCTCATCCAGAGAAGAGAACCAAAGGGGGATCTCTGCAGAAAACTTGCCTGCCAGATCCTTGGGTTCCTTTAAAGCCACCAGGAGTGCAGCCCCTCATTGACACAGTCTGTGGCCACAGGGAAGGTGGAGAGAAACAAAATGAGAAATGGCACAAACAGTGACACTGCTTTGTGGACAATATTATAAAAGTAAAACAAAGGAAAAGAACCTCCAAAGTAAAGCAACAAGAGGTATCAAAAATGACTTTTATGACAAGTGATTTTGAGAAACTGGCCAGCAGTTTAATGTTTGTGAAACCATCCAGCCATCAGTCTTCCACACTGCAGCCTCGAGCTCCTGCTTCCTCAGGCTGCAGATGAGGGGGTTCACGGCTGGAGGCACCAGCGAGAACAGAACTGACAGGGCCAGATCCGGGGATGGGGAGGAGATGGAGGGGGGCTTCAGGTGAGCAAACATGACGGTGCTGAGGAACAGGGAGACCACGGCCAGGTGATGGCGGCAGGTGGAAAAGGCTTTGTGACATCATCCCTGCTCAGACGGGATCCTCAGCACAGCCCTGAAGATCTGCACAGAGGAGAAAACAATGAAAACAAACCAACCAAATACCAAAGAGGCACTAACAGCCAAAAGTTCTTTTCTTACCTGGCGGGTTGGAGGCTGGGGGCTGCTGCTCCCTGGGGAGCTGCTGGAAGCTGCAGGGCTGGATCCTGAGCACCTCCCGGTCGAGCGGGGGCAGCTGCCCCCCGTAGAGCTCCAGGAAGCGGCTGGGGGCCCCCTCCTGTCCGTGCAGCCACAGCCGCTCCCCGTGGAAGCCGAGGAAGTGGCAGGGCGGGATCCGCAGCACCTCCCGCGGGGCGGGCAGTGGCCGCTGCCCATAGAGCTCCTGGAAGCGGCTCGGCCCCTCCCGCCGGGCCGGCCCCGGCCGCTCCCTGTGCAGCAGGTGGAAGCCGCAGGGCGGGCGGCAGGCGAGCGGCGGCCGTTCCCTGGGCGGCTGCTGGAAGCGGCCGGGCCGGGGACAGCGCAGCTCCCGGCCGTCCGGCAGCACCCGCTCCCTGTGCAGCAGAAGGAAGCCGCGGGGCGGGCGCCCGGGCGGCAGCGGCGGCCGCTCCCTGGGCAGCGGCTTGAAGCCGCAGGGCGGGCGCCTGCGCCCCTCCCGCCCCGCCGCCGGCCGCTGCCTGTTGGCCGCGCTGCGGCGCCTGATGCGGAGCAGGAGGTCGGGGCGGTCGCGGCGAAACCAGGGGTTCCTGTAGTGGAGCCAGGCGCCGGCATCGCCCGGCGCGGCTGCGCCAACCCAGCCCGGCCCCTTGCGGAAGCCGTAGCGGTTCAGCTGGCGCAGGAAGCTGCGAAACTGCGTGGCCCGGAAGGTGTGCGGGGCCGGCCCCTGGGAGCCGCCCGGGCCGAGCAGCTCCCGCTCCAAGAGGGAGCGGTCGATGAGCAGCCCCCGCGCCTGGCTGTCCCAGCGCACGGAGCGGACGCGGGGGCTGTTTGCCAGGCGCCACAGCTTGGCGGGGAAGGTGCCGGCGCTGAGCCCGGCGGGCAGCGGCAGCTCCGGCATGGCGTCCATCGCCGACTGTGGCCACAACGACCGGAGACCAACGGCCGCGGCTCGGTTCGGCTCGGCTCGGCTCGGCTCGGCTCGGCTCGGCTCGGTTCGGCTCGGCTCGGCTCGGCTCGGCTCGGTTCGGCTCGGCTCGGCTCGGCTCGGTTCGGCTCGGCTCGGCTCGGCTCGGCTCGGCTCGGCTTGGCTCGGCTCGGCACGGGAAGCCCCTGGGCAGGGTGGGCTCTGGGAGCTGTGGTGGACTCTGTCCCCATGCTGCATCCTGTGCCTGGGTCACCGTCGGTGACGGAGGAAAAGGCCATTGCTTTGTCTTGGCTGGGGAAAGGATGAAAAGGGGACATTAGAAAGCATTCTTTTGGCCACCTTTTCAGCAGACTAACTGTTTTTTTCTCGCCATCTCTGCCTGTTTTTTGCAGAGTTGGAACATTTCTCATGATTCGCTGTCAGCAACAGCAGCAGGAAGGGGCAGTGATTTTGTCAGCATTGTCATCAAAACGCTAGTGCTGCCCCATGGATGGATGTTGCTTTATGCCAGGGATGAAAGACCTTCACTTGTAGGGAGCTCACGCCGCTGTCTTCCCAAATGACGTTGCCATTTTCTTTCCTCAGGAATCGCTTCTTCTGTTTTTCCCCCCATCTGGGGAGATTTCCAATGCAAATGCCTCCTGCAGCCAGCTCTTGCCAATGCAGACTGACCAAGGAGATCTTGCAATGGACAGAGACTCCCTAGAGCTGGTGTGGAGAGGTGAGGGGGGAAGGTTTGTCCTTTAGTCTTGAAGTCTTGTTGGGGAGCTGATTGTGCTTGGGGGCACTGACAAAAATGATGTGTCCTGAAAAACCACAGAGACTTTGGGGTTGTCATGTTGGGGCAGAAATTTCTGTCTGAGAACTTTTTGAAAAGTTTCAATTAACCTTTTTTTTTTTTTTTTCTTTTTCCCTGCAGAGATCCTTTTCCATACCTTTTGGGGAACTTCCCTCTGCTGGTCTCCCAGGTCAGGCCATTTCCCAAGGTTCCTTCCCAAAGTGAGGAGTAGCCCATGGCCTCCACTCTCCACTGGAACCAAAGGAAGCACAGAGCTTGCTGTTGTGGGAGAAGAGCTTCTCTTTCCTTTCCCTTTGGGGCAGGTTGGTATGTTCTCATTTGATAAAGGGAGGTTTAAACTCTGGAGGTGTTGCATTTCAAACTGCTCCAGCCTCGAGCTCTGGTGTGGGTATCCTTGGACAAAAGGCCTCCCTGTGTGAGCTCCCAGTGGGCTGGTTCAGTAAGGAAGTTGATATTTCAGGCTTGTGACTGCTGAAAGCAGTTGGTGTCTGGAGGTGTCCGGAGCTGAGAGCGACTACTTTTCTCGCCTGGCTGCAGAAAAGGTAGCTGGAAAGTGGGGATTGCACTTGCAGAGATGGCAATCAGGGGTGTTTTCCAAGAAATGGGCTGGCAGAGAGGCAGGTCTTGTGCTCAACTGGCTGTGTGTTTGTTTTGGTGGTGGGGAGATGTTGTAATGAATCAGCCGAGACTCCATATCCTTCATGCAGATAAAGCCAATTCTTTATTCACATCGCTTCTTTTGTCCAGTTTTCAGGGACCTCATGCACCACACCCGTTGGCGGGTAGTTTTCTTACTGCCTCATTTATTGGTCAGAAGGTCATTTGTGTGGATGTGCTAAGTTTCAGGTTGTTTCCATTTTTCCTTGGTGGGTTCTGATGGAACAGAGCTAATATTTATGCAGATGCACTTGTTTTTCTCCCTAAGAATAGGCTGTTGTGTGAACAAACTTCTCTTTCTCTAAACAGTTTTCAACTGGGAGCTTGCAGGCTATTGCTAGCTGCTTAGCTAAAGTAGCATGGCCTCATCCATATTCCATAAGACCTTTCTTTAATAACATTTTTACCTGTCTGCAACAGGGAGAGTCACAGACACAGACACCAGCTGAAGCAACAGTGTCATTTACTATCATGCAGGAGTGCAAAGACAAATCAGAAAAGAAGAAGGTAAGCAATGCACCTTATCACTGGTACAAAAGGTTGCCTCTAGTGGTTAAGAAAGATCCATCAGCAGACACCCTTTTTACTTTATCCTTCATCCAGATCCACTCATCAGGTGGGGAAAGCTGTCCCAGCAAAGCTCGGGAAAGTCACTGCGAGGAACTAGGAAATCCTACACTGCCTCCCCCTTTCTTGGCCACCAGGCTTCTGACTGCACTGTGAGAGTAGCCCAGCTTTGACAGTGCTGAACGAGCAATCTGACAGACCTTCTGGGGCAGGAGATCTGATTTCCTTCTCCTCTTGGTTTTCTGCCAGAGCCTGTCCAGGGCTCAAGGAGGAAGCAAGGCCAGATGTGGCCTTGTCTGGTTTCTTCATGCTGAAAGGTAAAGACGTGTTTCACCAATGAATGAATGCATAGATCCTAATGATAGTAACACTTGGTTAAGGAGCAGATCCATTGAAAGTTTGGTTGGAAGGGTCATCCAGAGGGCAGATTTAGCTCAGGGCCTGTTGTTCAGGCCTTAGTCCTTCAGTATTTTGTGGTGCAAATCAATGCCCTGGAAAGCTGGAAACAAATGAGTCCCTCTTGAGCACGTTTCAGAGCGGGAGCAGGATTAGCCCTGCAAGGCCGGGCTAGGGCCAAGAGCAGAGGGCCAGCAGGCTGCATTTGCCCAGAGGCAGCCGTCCAGACCAAGAAGGCCACTGGTGCCCAGGGCCTGAGGTGCCCGAGGCTGCCTCCCCGCTGTGCAGCTCTGCAGAGCCCGTGGAGCGCAGGGTCCCGGGCAGCCAGGGCGGCCTGGCTGCCTTGGAGCACGAGGGGTGTCCCAGAATGCTGCGGCCCTTGGCTTTTTAACTGTTGCTCAGAGTCTTGTCATTAGTCCACACTGTCTGACATGTTTTCCTTTCCTCTGGCATATTGAAGAGAGCTTTTTGAGAAAAGTGGCTGATGTAGCTTCTGCTGGTGCTGGTGCTTTTGTCTGCAGGTCAGGGCAGGTGGTTTGAACCAAGGACGGAGTCCGCAGTTAACACTGCAGTTTTGCCAAGCCAAGAAAACCATTCACAACTGGGTGACCGATGCTGAGCAGCTTTGCTAGTTTTTGGAAAGTTATCACCTTAAAAAGCCCAACAAATGTTCCTACATGAGGGTACCAGCAGTGTCCCAAAGATCCCAACTTTTTCCACCTCTTTTCTGTGTCTTTGGTGTTTCTAAGTTCCCCATTCCCCAGCAGGAATGAAAGCATGTATGATAATGTGAGTGATTTGAGAGCTCTGTGTTGTGCCCTGCCACATCAGCGTTGATGACAGGCTGGACATGGACAGGTGTGTCGAGTTCAATTCATCCCAGTTCTGTGCCAACAGCAGCCCCAAGATGCCGAGAAGAACAAGGACGGTGGGTGGGTGTGCACGCACAGCCCTGTGGCCTGACTGCTGTGTGGGCAGAAGGTTCTCAACAGCAGTACATCTTCACTCCCCCAAGTGGGAAGAATATATCAGATCTATATGAAATGAAAATATTTATGAAACTGCACTCAATGGTACATATTTATATGTATCATAGATGCAATTTATCAAATATAATGCTGCATATTCTATATTTTGATATGCCATAATCAATAGAATATATCAAATAAAGAGTTGATCTTTCCCTAAGCTATTGCCTGTGGGTCCTAGAGGCCATCTCCTAGTGTTACTACATTTGTGCCTTCTGGTACTAGTTCTTATAGCAGCAACTCCCCTGGGAGTTCCTCCAGGGAACTTCACAGCAAGGCCTTCCATCACTGTCGTGGCTGTGGGAACTTGTTGCTTGCCATTTCTCCCCCAGAATCCTTGTGGATTCTGGAGCATGTCAGCACAGGTGTCCATGGCCCTTCCTTCATCCCCAGCCTGCAGCACTCACAGCCCTGCGGCCTCCCCCTTGCTGCAGCTCGTTTGCAAAGTGCTGCCAAAGGCAGCGGAGCTGGCTCAGGATCCCTGTTGGCTCCTGGGCTCCAGGATGACCTTCAGAGGGACACTTGGAGCGCTTCCTGAAGAGCTGCCCGTGGCATGGCGAGTGGATTTGTCCTCCCTGGGTGCCTCTGGTTGGAGCTGGATGCTCCGTGGAATCCCGGAGTTTTCTCAGCAGCCTTTGCAGCGAGTTCTCAGCCAAGGTGTGGCTCTGCTGCCATCCCAAATCTGCACCTGCCTTGCCCAGCCTGAGTGCAAGTGGGGCATGTGCTGGGCACGGATGGAGATTTCCATGGCCAAAATCCTCCAGTATATAAAACTGCTCATTGCTCTGGACAGCACAAATCACAAAACGCCCATCGCAGTTGACAATTGTAATTTCTTGCAGATTCCTACAGCTGCGCTGCTGATCGACAAATACACCAGAATTGATTTCACATGGAAAATGTCATTTATTACAAATTGCTACACCTGCGCTGACAATACAGAACTATGCTGATGTCAATTTGAGTCTTAAAAAAAAGGAATTTATTAGATTTTTACAACAATGCCATGTAAAAATATAGAAATATCCACTTCAGTTAAGAAAACTTAATTTATTGCCAACATCTACAACAAGTCACTAGACACAGAGATCAATTAGGTGTTTAGCAACTTAATTTATTACATATTACTGCAAGCCTAAAGCCCATCTAGGAATACAAAAATATCAGTATTTCTATCTAAACCGTCGTCTACAAAGATCTCAATCGATACAATGACACAACTATACATCTCCATACATGTTTAAATAGAAAGATACACCCAGATACACCCACCTCAAAATACAGAAGTCAATACACAGATGTAAATAGAAAACTGGATATATTTACTTCTAGGAATACCAATATACCTATTTAAAGAGCCATATAACTCCAACTGCATGAATAGAAATACCTACACAACTCTATTTATAGGGAATAAAATTAAAACACACATAGAACAGCATACTTACATATACATATACTTACATCCATACATACATATGTTATTACAAAGATGTATGCATATATACAGACATATATATGTAGCATACATTTATAAATATACAAAGATACATACAGAAATATTCCTATACAAATAGTAACTTGCATATATAAATATCCATGTAATTATTCCTCTCTATGCTACAGTCCATATATCTTTAAACAGAAATCTAAGCAGAGGGATTCCCGCCACCCCATCTTCAAAGCCTTTCACTCTGTTCTTGCTTCCTCCCCTGCAGAGCAGCACCCCTGGACAAGGACAGCAGATGGCACTGGCTCAGGGGACAGTGCCTGGGGCCACCGGCAGCTCCCAGCGCTCCAGGGACAGCCGGGGCTGGAACTGCTGCTCCGCCCGGCCCGGCCGCCAGCTCGGACCCAGCGCGGCAACAGGGGACACAGGGGGCACAGGGGGAGAAACAAGAGCTGAAACAGGCAGCTGAGCGGGGGAAAAGGTAAAAATGCAGCCTAGACCAACACAAACATCACTCTATCCATCTCTATCAATTCACAGACCGTCACAGGGCTTTGCTTTGTGATGTCAGGGCACGGTTGCCACGTGGTCGTGGTGACATCGCAAGGTTGCCTTGGTGCCCGGAAGGCCTCAGGGGTGTCAGAGCAGCTCTTGGGCTTGCTCGGTGCAGGAACTTGGTCCTGTGCTTGAGGCTTTTGTCAGTGGGCAGCTGCCGACTGACAGGAGACTCCTTTTAGCTAGCGTTAGAGCGCAGTCTGCAAACTTGCACAGCAGTTGCCATAATGATTGGGCAACTCGCCGCTGCAGTTTTCACTGTTTATGGAGTTACTTATTCCTGCTATTTCCTGACTAACCTGGCACGTAAGTAGAGGTTTTCCCTGGGTGTCACCTCACCTGGTTTTTGTGTCTTCCTGCTCTTTCTTAGTGACTGAGTTGATTTGGAAACAGAAAGGCCATTGGGATGCCGCTTGGGTAAAGGTGCTGTCAGCACGTTCAGCTCAAAAGGGGGTGTGTATAGCCACGGCCGTGCGGCCAGCATTTGCAAGGGAGCCTGCAGGAGTTGCGTTCCCTCCGTGGGAGAGTCTGTGGCAGCAGAGTTTGCCAATTCCTCCATTGCTGGGTCAAGCAGGACAACTTTGAAAATGTAGACTGGGAGGCCTTCTTGGAAGGTCTTCTAAAAATGCTGCGGTTGTCTCCAGTTTTCTCAAAGCATCTGCTTCATTTTCCCTTGTCCACTGCAGGTCACCTGAGCCAGGTATTCAGAGGTGCTGATCCCGAGGTGAGTAAGGAAAGAACATTTGATGTTCCTGGTGTTTAAAATTGTGCAGCAAGCTGTGAGCTTGGCCTGTGGCAGTAGAGTGTAGAGGGCCAGCTGAGTAGGCGGCAAGAAAATCCATTTCCATGTCTGCAGCAGCAAGAGCAAAGGCATCACTGCCTATTTCCTAATTTTCCATTTCAGAGCTTTAAAAGAACTAAAAAGATCAGTTTTGCAGAGAGAATGTGCTTCCTGATAGTAGTCGGGGGAATATGTAATTTGGAGCCATTTGCAGTGTCCAGTTGAATCAGGTCATTAGAATTTAGTCAGAGTGACTTAGAATCCCCTTGCTCTCAAAGTTGATGATTTGTGCTTAGTAGAGCTGGTTCTAGAGCTGAAGAGAAAGAAGGTTCTAAATGAGCCTGTGTCTCACGCTCCTGTCTGTCCACAGATCCCAGAACCAAGAGCAGACTCTCCTCTGGCTTCCTCTGCTCCTGGACAAGAAGCCAACGCGGAGCCAAATGACCCCAAGGCTTCAGCTGTGGTCACACCACAGCTGGAACTTTCCCAGACAGTAAGTGCCACTTCTGGAGGGTGCTGTCTTTAGTGCGAGGCAGAGCTGCAAGTTTCTGAGCAGCCAGCTCTTGCTGTTGGTGGCTGAGGATGCCGAGTGCTGCAGTCCTGCCAGACCTAGCCATTCCCCTCAGCCAGTGACAGCTGGAAAATGGGCTTTGAGCTGCCATGTTTAGGCCCCAGCTTGCTGGGATTCTGATAGGGGCCAGCCTGGAGCAGGAAGGTTCCCTGTCTGCAGAGGAGGGAGCATGCCAAAGGCACTGTGCTCAGCCTTGGTGGATACGTGGGGGACGCTGTGGTCTGGGGACACCTGTCCCTCTCCACAGACGTGCCAAGTACCCACAGGCACCAAAAGTCTTGATCTGAGAACACAAGCTCTTTGGGGTGGTTCGTGCCCATGAGCTTCTTGGCTGTGCTTACCCGGGAGCATTTCAGAGACATGCTGGGGATGTGGAGTTGCTCTTTGAAGACAGGGATCTTGGTGCCTTTGTTGCCAGGTTGTTCTTTTGCCTCTTCAGGCGGAGCAGTCAGTAGCAGAGCTGACAGGCACTCGGAGTCCACCTGTCTTTTGGCTTTTAATAAGCTGCTAAGAGATGATGTGTTGTCCGTGAATCTTTGGAGGGCATCTCTTCTCTTGTGTGGCAAAAGACACGTTCCCTGTCAGCTTCCAAAGAGGCTGTTGGAGCTTCAGCCCCAGATGGAGGCTGATTGTACTGCTAGTGTCACAGTGGGACAGAGTGAAGGGCAGGGAGAGGGGAATTCAATGGAGCTCTTGGGACTGAGGAGGCCAGGAGTCCCCCAGGCACTGAAAGCACAGAGCCTTGTCATCTGCAGAGATCAGCACTGGGACAGGAGGGTTACAATGGAAGCAGAGGTGGGCAGGGAAGCAGAAAGAAGTGGCTGAATGAATATGATTAGTACACTGAAAAAGGAAAAAGCTGAGCCTGATGGCATCTCCCAGTCACTTGCTCTGCATTTGTGTGTACAGAACGTGGAGGCAGAGGCACAAGCAGAACCGCCCAAACCTCCGAGTGACACGATGGCAGCGAGGAGGAAGAGCAGGGAAGACATCAGGAGAACTGAGGATCAATGGAAACTCCATCAGGAGAGGGGCAATCAACAAAACCATGTAAGCGGAGGAGTAGTAGCCACTCCCCTGATGGAAGGTTCTGTCTCCTGTTCTTTACGGAACTTTGGAGACAAGCTGGAGGCAGAGCTGCAGAAAACTCGGGCTAGGATCAAGGCATGGGAGAAGAGGCTGGAGGAAGAAATGGAGATTCAAACAGAATGCCGAGCGAAAATTTGTCTCCTCCTTGAGAAGCAAGAGGCTCTACAGAAACAAGTGAGTGAATGAGCAATAGCCACTGCAGTCACCAACCTGGTGCTTTCTGCCCTTCTTGCCTTTCCCCTGCAGAGCAGCAGGGGGGTGGGGTGATGCCTCTGAGTGCCATCCTGCTCCAGTGTGTGTCACAGGCACTCTGAAGGACACTCCCTGCTCTGCTGAATCTCAGCTGCTGCCCTGCACAGTGTCACTAGTGCTTTGGCCTTTTGGCCAGCAGTCATCTGAATGCATTCCTGCTGGCCTCTTCCCGCTCTCCTTGTTTCTTGAGATGTTCTTGCAGGTGAACACGGTGACCCAGATGGATCTGGAAAGAAGCTGTCTGTATCCCTTGTGAATCTGGTCCTCTCCCTTTCCTCACAGTCGATGACTCTTGGCTGACAGGGACAAGCTGGACTCTCTGACTGCTTTGTTCTCTTTGACTTGAGGTGGAAGTGTTGACATCTCGCCTGGCAGCCTGCAAAGATTTCCATCAAGTGACTGGCAGCAAGGAGGCCCAAGATTCCTGTGAGGCACAGAAACTGTCCCAAGCAGCAGCGCTGCCGGTTGGGCACGTTCAGAAGATGCCGGAGGAAAAGAGGACTCCATGGGAGAAGGTAGAACATTTGAACAAAGAGCTGCAAGTGTGTCTGCAGCCCTTGGAGGGGGAAAAGCGTCCTTGGGAGAAAGTGGAATGGTCATTTTTGCAGTCACCCTTCAGAAAACCCACGCAAATGCATTTTGGAGAAAATAGACAATGAATCTGGCCTTGCACTCCAGTCAAACCAGCCTTTGGCTTTGAGCCATCCAGTTTGAGGAGTGGACATCAAAACAAACCCATGGCAGAGCCCTGCATGTGGCTGACAGCATCTTGCTAAGGGCTTGCATTTGAAATGGGATCTGGAGCTAATCTCTGCCAGCCACTTTTCTTTCTGACACCAACTCCTTTGTTGTCTCAGATCTCCACAGGCTCTTCTGTTGAACCTGCAGGAGCAGCAGTGTCACCTGAAGGCACTAGTGCTGGCCAAGCTGTGCAGTGGAACCCGGGCAGTTCGTTCATCTCCAGCACTGACACGGCTTCTGCTCAGCAACAGGAGATGGAGGATGATGAGGATGAGTCCCTGGAGCTCCTGAGTATGTCTTGTGTCTTTCTTCTCTGAGGGACAGTGTATGGTGTGCACGTGCCAGCACAGCTGGACCCAATGATCCTCCTCACTTTGGTGTCCCAGGAGCATTTAGGGCTCCCCACAGGAAAGGCTGTGCTCCAAGGCAGCAAGAGAGTGCTCTGGGTGTTCCCGCTGCCTCTGAGGGCAGCTTGGACGTGCCTGGGGTTTGCCTGAGCTTCCCCATCTGCTAAAGGCAGAAGCAGGGGTTGTCCTTGCATCAGCAGAAGGCTGTGAGCTAGCAAATGATCTGGGCAAGTCCTGTGTGCTAGTGGCCAAACTGGACAGAATAGTCAGCTTCCTAAATTCTCCTTAGACTCCTGACTTCTCATCCGCCATCCGAGCAAAAAAAACCTTCACGGAAATTGATTGGTTTTGGCATTTTGTCTTCTGGTTGTGGTTTTAGTTTAGGTTTTTTTACGGATTTTTTTTGGGTAGAGGTTTTTTCTCCATCTTGAAGGAGCTCTTCTGCCCCATGTGTCTTAGTGGCGTCATTTTGATGACTGTTCTTATTTACCACTACTACATCTGCAGGTTTTTTAATGAGAATATTATATATTTGTCAGTGAGGACTCTTTGGAAAGAACATCAGGTGACAGCAGAAACAGAGAGCAAGAGCTGGTTTTTTTGTGCCCCCAATGAAAAAAACCAGATCTTTTTATTACAATCAGTATTTAATAACCTAGTTTTGTTCCTAGAAAGATGCATCCAAGAGACATAGGCCTGGGGCATGATCAGATAAAAGTGCGCTGTGGGCATTTCTCAGGAGTGAGCCTCCAGCCCCTCTGCTGTATATTCCTCAGATCCATGACACTTTTTCCTACCTGATTCCCAGTCATTCCCATGACTGTTAGAATGCTACCCACTGGCCCAAGCCCTGCTCAGACCAGTCTCTAGGAAAACACATCAAGTCCTTTGTGATTCTACAGCACAAGTCATTGAAGCTGCTTCTTGCCCAGAGCAGCTGCCAGTCCTGTGCCCTCAGATAAGACCTGGTGGGGCTGAGAAGAGAGCCCAGCTGACTCTCTGTCTCCCGTCACCTGTTGGCACAAAAGGGCACTGATGTGCACCTGGGTGTGTCTGCTCTCCAAGCCAATCCTGCTGTGTCCTCAGTGGGGGCACCAGCTTGGAAGGGGCTGGGTGTGGCCGTGCCTTCTTGCCATTGCTTGTCAGTGCTGGTGCCTGGGCTTTGGCAGCTTTGTGGCGGTGGCTGCCCTGGCCCTGAGGGCTGGTGTGAGCGCCGAGGCTGGAGCCTTCCTTAGCTGGGAGAGTCCCGCTGCCGGCCGGCCGCTGCAGCGCGGAGCTGCCGCGAGGCAGCAGCCCCTGCTCTGGGCCGGCTCCTGCACGGCCTGGGCTGGGCTCACAGAGGGTCAGCATCTCCTCTGGGCAGCTGTCCGTGTCCCGCCGGCACCTGAGGAGCACTGCTGTCCCTGCTGCCCTTGCCCGCTGCGGGAAGGTGGGCACGTGTGTGGGGCTGAGAGGGCGAGTGCAATGGCAGGGACTGATCCCTGCTGTCAGGGGGAGGAGAAGCAGTGTGGTTCTTCACGTGGGCCACGGGCAAGGGCGTCTTCCAGCTCAGCCTGCTCATCAAGGGTGAGGGTCCTGCTGCTGAAGGCCCCTTGGGATTGGTTAGAGCATGAGCTGCTTGGGTTTACAAAGGGAAAGGCATTCTTTTGGTAAAGTGCTGCAAGGTGGGGAAGATGCCCTCCTCTCCTGGGAATGCATCTCCCTGTGCTTTGTTTTCTGCCAAGGCATCTCTTCAAAGGACTGTAGAAAATCATTCTCTGTGCTGGCCTGCTTGTGCTGCAGAGCTGCCTGTCTTGTTGCAATTGTTGTTGTTGTTGTTGTTACCCAGCTGGCCACAAAGGACTCAGAAGGCCAGACTGTACAGCCCCAGCAGGGCTGCCTTTTGTATCTCTTGGATGGTGGGATGTCTGCTTTCAAGTGAGCATCTTGCATTTTGTTTCCCTCAGGGCAAAGGGCGAGCATGGAAAATCCCCGAAGGAAATACATGGAAGAGGAAATTGTTGGCAGAGGGTGAGTCCAACCACAGTTACTTGTACGCAATCATGGGGCAACGATTTGCTGCTGGAATATCTGTCAAGGGTGAAGTCAGGCAAGCTGCAAACATATTCAGACACTGGGGTTAGTCTGCCCCATCTCTCAGTACCAGCCAGAATTTGGAAGTGTGGTCAGAAGGAATTGTCAAAGACACTTGGATTTCATTGCCAGAAACAGCAACCACCCCTTTTTGTAGCAGGCAGATAACTGTTTGAAGGAACATTTCTTCCCAAGAGTTTGCTGAAGGAAATAGTGTGATCAGGATGAAAACTGCCCAGTTTAGAAACTGAAATCCAAGATGAAAGAATCACCTGGCCTTTTGAGCTGAGGCACTAAACCCCAATGCTTCAGAAACAGGCTCAGTGCCCATGCACTGGAGAGGAAAATGCATCATCTGCCTTCTGGCAGAGCCCTCCTGCATGCTGCAGGTTGGAGGCATTTCCAGCAGACATCTCCTGTCTTGGCTGGCTTTCACTCCAAGGTCTAAATGGCTTCTCCTTTCTTTGCTGCTGTTTTGTTTCTAGGGCTTTTGGAGAGGTTTGCAGAGCCATCGACACTGCCACAGGACGACAGGTAAATGTCAAGAGCCCCTGCAGATTCTGCTGCTCTCCAGGGCTTTCCTCTCTCGTGTCAGCTGTGGCTGCAGCTGTGGCTAGAGCTGTGCTGCAAAGGCACAAGAAGCACAGACTGGTGCCAGCCTGCCAGCTGCATTTGGGACAGTCTTTGTCCTGCTCAGCTGCCAGAAGGAAGGCAAGGGGGGCAGCGGTTCCTTTCAGAGAAGGACGCTCTCCCTGGCTCTCAATTGCTCCAACAAAGGTGGTGCCTTGGAGCATCTCACTGCTCTCTGGGGCTACGGCTTCAGAGTCCTGAATTCCCATTTCTGGCTGCCAGCAAATACATCTGAATGTTCCTGGCAGTTCCTTAGCCACCTGCAGTGCTGCACTTGGGAACTGCACATAGGGAGAGATCTGCAAGGCGTCCCTGAAAGCCCCAAGCCCTGCCTAGAGCCCAAGATGTATCCACAGAGTACCAAGGCACGCATTTCTTCCTCTGAAGTACGGACAGAGAAACAGAGAGTGTGCTCAGAGCTTTGGGGATGAGAGTTGACACACCATTTTTAACAAGTGGACAAGGCAAAATGTGGTCAGTGGCCACGTGTCCTGGAACTGGCCCCCAAAAGAGCAGAGAAATGAGCTGTAGGAATGTCAGTTCCTAATTACTCCTTTGTCTAATCGCAAGGCACTTTGGCAGAGCTCACCTGTGTCATTGCAAAATCACTCGCTCCATGTGTGTTTTGGTCTCCTTCCACCAGCTTCTAAAGTTACTGATTTTCTGTGTCATTCTAGGTGGCCATCAAGAAAATCAATCTTCAAGGACTGAATAGGAATCAACAAACACTAAATGAAATCATGATCATGAAGAAGAATAAGAGTCCCCATATTGTGGATTATTTAGACAGGTGAGTGGTCATGGTCTCTTCCCATGAAGGTTTGTTTACATAGTTAAAGCATGCGAGGTTAAAAACCCACTTTGGACACTGGCAGAAAATAGAGCTGTTAATAATCAGTTAATTATTATTTCTCTACTCATCTCCAGTGGATGGGAAGAGAGTGTATTTTGCCTGCATGTGTCTTCCCTGGCTTTCAAACACTGAGTTGGAACATTGGCCAAAAACCTGAATCAACCCTCCCATACTAAGTAAGCTCACTGCCTCCATGTTGTCTCAGGATTGATTTTTTCAAGTTTCTTCAATGCTGATGAAGCATGCTAGAGAGGATTTCCCTTGGATTGTTGCCTCTTTTCCAGGGCTGGCCATGCCAGGAACACTAGGTGTTCCTTTCCAGAAATACCATGCGGGGCAGGTTTTTCATCTTGGCTGATACTAAACTGTACTTTTTGCTTGCTGGCCATCTAAAATATCTCCTTTTTCACAGATGTGCTGTTCTCCTTGAGACTGCACAGACTGCAAACAATGCACAGCCTGGAGGGAATGTCTATTCCTTGAATTCTGTCTATGTCACAAAGGGACCCGGAAACAAGAATCAAGCAAAGAAACCAATGTATGCATGTTCATCTGCATGGCCTTGTTCCCTTCTTTCAGCTACCTTGTGCTCAACGAACTCTGGCTGGTGATGGAGTACATGGATGGAGGCTCTCTGAAGGATGTCATCGCTGAGGTTCGCCTATGTGAACACCACGTTGCAACCATCAGTCGAGAGGTGAGGGATCCCATCTGTGTGTCCCAGGGCTTGGGCAGTATTGTCTGGGAAAGGGGCTCAGGACAGGAGCGATTCCGTGAGCCAGGCTTTGTTTCTGTGTGGCTGATATGCTCTGGGCAAGCAAGAGCATCTCAAGTGAACTGCCTGCCAGTGCCCCTGCACTCACTGGACTCTGTTCTTGTCCTCTTCTCTCCTGCTGTTGCATTCTCACTCTGGCTCTTGTATTTGCTCTTCTCCATCTTGCCTCTCTAAACTTTAGCCTGTCTGCACTGCATTCCTTGCCTGTAAAAGCAAAGGTGGGGGTGGCACTGTTTGAAAGCAGCAGCAAAGAAGAAAGACTCATTTCTCTGAGTCCTCAGCTGGAAAGGTTATCAGTGCAGCCAGAATGCTCTGTACTTCTGAGCACATGCACTGCAGCAGCAGTCGTCCTGGCTGGTTTGCAGGGCAGAGTCTACACCAGCAGTTGCTGTTGCTCTTTGACAAGCTGACATGCCTTTCTTTAGAAAGGTGCTGCTCTGCCTGTGTTGGAGCAGCGAGCTCTTGCCCTCAATGGCACTGTCTTCTGCCATTACTCCTCATTCCCCTGGAGAGGGAATCTTGGAGAGCTCTTTCCTTTCTTGTGTGATGAAATCACATCACTGATTTTTGCCCTCCTGTTTCTGGTTTCTCTCTCAGTGCCTGCAAGGACTGCATTTTCTCCATTCCAACCACGTGATACACCGAGATGTGAAGAGCCTCAACATTCTCCTCAAAACGGATGGCTCTGTCAAGCTGGGTCAGTATATTCTTGGGCAGGTGCAGCGTTCCAGGGATATGTGGGCTGTGGGGCTGCTTTTGAGTGAGTGCCAGCCCCCCCAAAATGGTGCTGGTGGCAGTGCAGGGAGCCTGTTGTGAGCTGACCACGCGGTGGCAACGTGCACAGACCAATGGCAAGGATCGAGCAGTGCACAGTGGCATTGCTCTGTGTGTGTCCCTTCCAGAGGGAGGGGGCTACAGGTCTAAAGCTTCAGGGGAACAAAAGACACTGCTGGAGGCCGTGTAAAAAATGTGGGGATTTTTGAAGCAGCCAGCACCATATTTCCTTGGCTAAAGTCCTGAGGAAACAGAGCAGGGACAGTTGTCCAGGAGATTCAGCAGCACATTCTCCAACTTCAACTGGGCAATTCTTTTCCTTGCTTTCCTAACTGCACAGGATTCAAATAAAAACCTTCTTTTGCTTTCTCCCCAGCTGATTTTGGCCTCTCTGCTCAACTCACCCCTGAGCAGAGTAGACGGAGATCGGTGACCGGGACTGCTTGGTGGATGGCGCCTGAAATTGCAAAAGCTGAGTCCTATGGCCCCAAAGCAGACATCTGGTCTTTTGGAATTGTGGGCATTGAAATGGTAGAAGGAAAACCTCCTTACTGGAATAAAGGTCCTCTCGTGGTAAGGTGTAAATACTCTCTGATCCCGCTGTCTTTCTCCCCCATCCCACGTTCTATGTGCCATTGGACAAAATCCCATTGCCATCTGCTGGAACTACTTCCACCACGGTCCCTTTCTGAAAATGTCCCTGCAGCACATCAGCATCTGCTGGGGTTTTGGTTGCATCCGTGGGGGAACTCAAGCCTTAGCCCAGGTAAACCATCTCCCTTCTCAGGCAATATTGGGCTTTGGCTTAGAAGTCCTTCCAGCTCTTTTGGCTTTGTAGATGGCCCTAATAGCAGCAAACAAGCATCTTAGAGCTGCTGTTATCTTTCCTGAAATGAAGGAAAGAAACCTAAACCCAACAAAGTTTCTAAAACAGTGGTTTGGAGAGAAGTGTACCCCCATTCTTCTCACAGGGAAACTTGCCTTAACTGAGGGATTTCCTTTCTTTACTTTTAATTACCATTGTTTTCAAGAACCAAGGAAAAAGCTTGATGACTTTAATAGCAGCTGTGCTTAAGGGACCAACAAGTGCTGCAGAGATGCTTTTCATATAATACTCCTTGGAAATACTAGAGTGAGTTAGTAGAGCAAAGTCCCTCTTCCAACTAGCCTGTCAAGCTGGTCAGGTGAATCCTCGGAGAAGCAAAGGTGCTTTTGCTGATGTAGTTTCCACTAAGGAGGTCAGTCAATGAAATCAGCTGCCAGGGCAAGATCTGCTGGATGCTGGAAAAGCTGTGACTGCATCAGGCTTTGGGTTTTTTGTTGGTCCAGGAAAGTCATCTCTTCCTCTGTGCCACGGCAGAAACAGCCACTGCAGAGTGCAGCTGAAACAATGGGATCTGGGAGAGCAGTTCCAGATGTGAAAGAAGCATCTGAGAGACTCGTCTTTCCTTTTTCTCCAGGCTCGATTCCTGATAGCCATCAAAAGGATCCCAGAGCTGCGGCAGCCCAAGCTCCTCTCCCCTTTTCTGCGTGACTTCCTGAGCTGCTGCCTGCAGAGAGACGAGGAGCGGCGCTGGTCTGCCAAGGAGCTGCTGCAGGTAAAATGCCAAGGGGCTGCAGGGGAAACAGTGTCCCAGGGACGGGCTCCTCCTGCACTGAACTGCCAGGCATCAGATGAGCCTCGTCCTCCTCGCCTCCACTCTTGGTGCTGTTCAAATGAGAACAGCCAGGAATCCTAGACTGGGCTGGGCTGGCAGGGACCTGTAAGGGTCATCTGGTCCAAGTGCCCTGCAATGAGCAGGGGCGTCTTTAAAGAGATCAGGATGCTCAGACCTGAAATATTTCCAGGCCTGGGGCACTTAGCAGCTCTTGCAGTAAGCTGTGCCACTGTTGTCCCACTGTTGCTCCTTAGACCTACTCTGACTCAATCCCCTTTTCACTGAAAAAAAGATTACCCTGCCTTTGGGGCTCTTAGCTTGGAAAGTAATGGTTCATTCTTGGCTTTTTTGTTTTCCTTTGTGCAGCATCCATTTGTAACATCGGCCAAGCCTACATCCAGCCTGGTGCCACTCATCCTTACATTTAAGAAGTAGAAGGAGTTGACAGGAATGGACCAGTCACTTAAAAACTTTTTCTTCCATCACCAGCATCATAGAGGATTGTAGGGTAGGATTGTAGCTAGGATTGTAGAGTAGGATTTTAGCCTAGGATTGTAGGGTAATATTTTGGCCTAGGATTGTAAATAAAGTTTCTGAAACCTCAAGTCATTTTGACGATTCTCCTCCTTCTGAGCCTGTGAGAATGCTCAACATTTCCTTCTGAACTGTCCATTTTTGCTTAGAGGTGGAAAGTGAGATTGATGCCCTCTTTGGTACGGTTTGAAGGGGGAGTAGGCTCTTCTTTCGTCATGCTCTCCGGACCGCAGTGCCTTTGGAATATGGCCCAGGGGCTGGGTTTTACCCAGCTGTGGCACTTGTGTTTGAGGCAGAAAGGGCAGTGGCATTTGCAGGCAGAACCAAAGGACGAGTGGGGCAGCCCAAATACCCTGTGCAGATGCAGGCCTTGAGCTCTGACTCGAGAGCCTTTGGGTTGCTGCCACTTGCATTTGTATCCCTAAGTGCAATCTCTTTGTCTGGGGGAGAGTTTTGCCCAAGTGAGACAGCAGAAAGATCAGGGAGGCTGCTGGGAAAGGCGCAGAGCTGGTGCAGAGCTGTCAGCGGCTGCAGGGTGAGCCCAGGCCCCGCCTTGCCCAGGCTGGAGCCCCGGCAGAGCCCTGGCAGAGCCCGGAGCAGCCTGAGCCGGGGCAGAGGCAGCTGCAAGGAGGCCCTTGGAGCTGCAAGAGGCAGCAGCCCGGCCCTGGGTGCCTCTTGGGGGCCCCGGGCGCCTCTTGGGGGCCCCGGGCGAATCCTGCGCTCTCAGAGCCCAGCTGGCAGCCGGCTGCTCCCGAGGGGAAGCGTGGCCGTGCTGGGCACAGCACAGACCGGTGGCATCGGCCGTCCGGAGCGTGCACAGGAGCAGAGAAAGGCAAACCACAGCCGAGGGCTGCCGGCCTGGCTGAGGATTGCCACCCTTGTGCCGGCTGCCCTCTAACTCCTGGCCAAGGCGAGCAGTGTGTGCAGCGCTCTGGGCACAGGGGAGGGAGCCGGGCTGCTCCGCAGGCTCCGGCACAGGGCAGCCTCCTTCAGGCACGGCGCTTCTGCCGGGGGAACCGAGGCCAGCGGCAGGCAGGGACAGCTTGTCAGGTCACATCTGCAGGAGCCGGGGCCTCACGCGGCTCTGGGAGGAAGCGCCTGCAGTGCTGGAGTTGTGCACTGAGCCAGAGCAAAGGGGTGAAATGCAGAGTGTTCTGCAGAAATATTCCGGGGCACCAGGCCAGCCTGCTTTGAGCTCTCTGGCACACAGCAAGCACTGTGCAATGCAGCCCTGAGCTGCTGGGAGAGGGGTGTTAGAAAGGAGCCAACTCTTAGATGAAATTAAATGGGGCGACAAAGTCATCAAAGCCAAAGAGAACTGTTTCTTAGGAAGGATTCACCTGAGCTGGGTGTGTATCTCCCTCTCCCAAGAGCCAAACACACACACAACACACACACAGAAAATGCTGCTTTTTATTGCCTTTCCCAGCCCAGGGCGAACCATGTCCCCTTTCCCTTTGGCCAGGAAATAGGAAACTTTTATTCTGTCCCCACCGCCTCCTTTTCTGTCCCCTCCCCTCTTCTCCTACTTCCCTTTTGGTTTGGTCTTCACGCTGGCCTTTCTCCCAGCTCACAGCAACACCCAACAAATCAACTAGAACCAATCCAAACTCTAAATAACAACCCCAAGAACCAACAGCTTTCGTTCTTTCTTCTAATAACTCTGCAGCTGCAGCAAAATATTACCTCCTATCTCACTGAGGGAATCGGGCATGAGCCTGTGGCTCGTGCTTGAGCAGTGAACTGATTTGGAAGGGAGCAGAAGGGTTTCAGTAGGCAGTTTGTGTTTTTCTTCTGAATTGCTGAAGGAAAGACACACTCTGGCTTCAGTCAGCAAAAACATTTTCAAGGTGCATTGAGGACATGCTTGTGAGCAATTCCCAGAGAAGGCAGGTTTTGAGAAAATGTTGAACTGTAACAAATTGTGAATTCCCTTTGCATTAACAGAGTGTTGAGCCCTCTATTCCTCCAGAGCAGTGATTGGTGTGTGCAAGTGGCTACCTTAGCCTTGAGAATAGAATAGTCCTCCTAAGAAGGTAGCTGGAATGCATTCAAGGGGAAAAGAGTGGTTGTAGGAGGCTCTTGGGCATCAGAGGAGAATTGCAGGAATGGGATGTTCCCCAAATGACCACCTGAGACTCTCAAGAGAGCCCTACTCTCCTGTCAGTAACTTCTGAGAAGTGGTTTAAATATGTCAACTAATTTGAGGGAATGTTTAACCTGTGAGTTTCAGCAAAGTAATGAGTAGGTCTTGTTTCCATGGTTACAAATGAGTAGGTGGGATTTCTGGCTGAGCATGTGTTAGGAAAGTGATTCCCCACGCACCCAGCACTGAAATAAAGTCATGCCTCCTTTCTCACACCGAGCTGGCACCAGGGATCGGAGCCCTTCTTGGTAACTTTGATTTTAGTTGCTTCTATTGAAAGGTGAAAATGAAACCTTTTCCAGCTGTTCCCCTCGGGTTTACATTTCTGGGGGCCAAAGCTCTGTGCTGCAGGTGGCCCGGGTGTGTGCAGAGCAATGCAGCCTCCACAAAGCCCTTGGTTTCCCCACAAGTCATCAGGATTTGTTGCCAGGTGTGCCCAGCTGTGGCAGGAGAAAGAGCCCGCAGTGCAGTGGGCGCCGTGCCCTGCCCAGCCAGGGCTCTCTGGCACAGAGGAGCAGCAGCAGCACCTTTCAACCCACTCCTGCCCTGGCCTCACCTGGGACACAGAAGCCTCTGGAAATCAGCACCACCTGGCCCCTTCCCAGCCTGGAGCAGCTCCTGCTGGTGGGCACATCCTGCACTTCTACTGCGTCCGAACAGGAATCAAGGCACAGGGGGAGACGGACATACAGAGAAGCCCTGGGCTAGTGCAATAAATGGGCAAATGCATGGGGGAATGTGTTAGGAATCATTTCAGCTGTCATGCCAATCCTGCCTTCTCTCCTTTTCTCCTTTCACGTTTCCTGTTCTTTTCCCTCTCACATTTCCACCCCTTCCCCCTCTCGAGTCTCACAGTTTTCCTGTCATGTTTGCCTCCCAAGTTTTACTTCTTTTCCCCACCCTTTTCAGCTCCCTCTCCTCACACTTTGCCTCTCACATTTCCCCAACTTCCCGCTTTTTCCTGCTTTTTTGTTCTCTCATGATTCTCACAATTTTCCCCTCACTTACCCTGCCCTTTTCTCCCCTCATGCTTTTCTCCTTTCCTCAGTCATTTTTCTCCAAGTTGTCTCCTCATATTTCTCACTTTTGCCCTCATGTTTCCCAGGCTTTCCCTCTTACATTTCTCCCACTTTTCCCCTCACGTTCATCATTCTTTCCCCCTCATGTTGCTTATACTTTTCCTCTAGCATTTTGTGCCCTTTTTTCACTCCTGTTTTCTGCCACTTTTCCCATCCAACTTCCCACCCTTTTTTCCCCCCTAATGTTTTCTGCCTTTTTCTGCCCTCTGGTTTCTCCCTCTTTTCCCCTCAGGATTCTCACAATGTTCCCCTTACATTTGCTGCCTGTTTCTCTTTCTCTGCCTGTAATTTTCTCACTCTCTTCCCCTCACATTTCCCTCCATTTTTTCCTCTATGTTTTTCAGCCTTCCCTGATCATGTTTCTTAGAATTTTCCCGTCATATGTCCTGCCTTTTCCTCCTCTCACCTTCCTCTCCTATTTTCACTCACATCTTCACCATTTTCCCCTTAGTTTTCTCAGCCTTTCCCACTCAGGTTTCCTTCCCTTTTCCTCCCTCACACTTCCCTCCTTTTTCCACTCCCATTTCTCACACTTGTCACCTCATGTTTTCTGCCTTTTTCCCCCTCATATTTCTTAACCCACTGCTTCCTGTCAGTGACTCTTCCTCTTCAGTAGTTGATGAGCTTCTTTTCTTCTTTCCTGCAATCCCCTCCTCCAAAGAATGGGTGCCAGAGCAGCGCTCCAAGAAGCTCCTGCCCGTGTGTCTGCTGAACAGAATGGCTGTGCTCGACTTGAACAATCTCGTGAAGAACAACCTAAACTGCAGTGGACTTTCAATTCCCTCTATTCTTCATAGTGTTCTAAAGAAATGGGTACCCTGAGGGATACACGTCGCAGGTGAGCAGCCGCTGCACCATCCGCCTCAAGCAGATCCCATCTCTGTTTTCATCACCTCACACTCACTGTGACTCCTGCCTGGATGAAACCACTTGTGATGCTGCTTGATGCTAATTGGAGTCCATGTGCACAAGATGTGCTTTTAGCCCTCTTTCAAAAAAAAAAAAAAAAAAAAGTTTTTATTTTAAAACGTTCAGTGCCTGGAGTTTCGTTCTATTTTCCCCTATTTGAATTGCCTTGACATCAAAGTACTGCCAGTTGGCGTTCCAAACTGGCTGGTCTGTGTTTGTGTGCACAGAGCAAAGGTGCCAGACCGTGTCCTTTTCCCGGGTGTCCATTAATGTCCATTCCAACAGACACTGCAGGGGGGCTCAGCCTGCCCCACACAGGATGGCAGCCAGAGGGCTGAGGCTGCGCCTCCTAGTGAGATCAGCCGCCCTGGCAGCCCGGCCCCAGCCGCCATCTTGTGTGTGGTTCTCCAGCCCTGGCCGCCATCTTGTGTGTGGCTCCCTCAGCCCTGGCCGCCATCTTTTGCACTGACCTAGTCCAGCTCTTAAGCGAATGCGTTGCTGTTGTGTCGGCAGTCAGGGTCCGCCCCAAAGACACCAACACCAGCAGGACAGGCTACAGGGAATGGGACGGGTTTGGCTCAAAGCAGCCAGTCCTGACTTGTCACTGTCCTTTATCCATGAACATGTCCCCATGTGCAGCCACAGCAAATGTCCAACAGCAGCTCCATCAGCCGCTTCCTCCCGCTGGCGTTGGCAGACACGTGGCAGCTGCAGCTCCTGCACTTCTGCCTCTTCCTGGGCATCTCCCTGGCTGCCCTCCTGGGCCACGGCCTGGTCACCAGCGCCGTAGCCTGCGGCCACCACCTGCACAGCCCCATGTTCTTCTTCCTGCTCAACCTGGCCCTCAGCGACCTGGGCTCCATCTGCACCACTGTCCGCAAAGCCACGCACAATTCCCTCTGGGACACCAGGACCATCTCCTACGCAGGATGTGCTGCACTGCGGAGGATTTCGGCGAGGGAAGAATGCAATCAATCAATATGATTGGTAAAGCATTGTTCAACTTTATTGCTCATAACATCCGTTCTTATACTTTTGCCCGAAGCGTTCAGCATACTTGTCAAATTATAGTTGGTTAGCATACACTACTCATCTATACTTGATTGGCTATATCAAGCGTGAGAATGTTCCTCCTCTTGGCATGCTGAAAACTTTGTATACGTGCTTACTGCTATGCTCTATTAACCACAAGTTCTTTTATCTTTGGCCTGTGTCCGTGCTTACTGCTGTCCCAAGGACAGCTTGTCTCAGCAGCGCGTAGGCTGCTAGCACTTGGTATCGGGCCATGAGGCCTCTAATGATCCGTGGCCTTGCTCTGCTAACCATTCTTCAACAATTCCCTCTTTTTTATTTTGTGCAACAAACGCAGCGCGTTGAGTAGTTACTGTTTCTGCTACGCGATACATCATCTGTTGCAAGCAGCGAAAAAAGCAAGGTACAAAAAGGACAAGCAGTAAAATAACAGTCACAATATTGATTACATGTTGCAGTAGGGAGGTTATCCAAGGCCCTAGCCCGAAAGATCATAGCCAATCTGTTAAAGCCAAGCCTGTGTCTTGCTGCAAATGACTAGTGAGTTCTTGCAACTTAGCTATTTGGGTATGAATTGACATGGAGTGATCTCTCTGTACTACCTTGTCAAACTGCCAGAGCAGTTGTAGGTTTTCTCTTGCCCTTAAGTCTTCAATTAAGTGTACTGCCTCTAACCCTGGATGTCCCGTATCGATGTCGCTCTTGCAGGGTCATTAGCAGGACGGATCCATTTACTAGGTATCCACTGGGGCCCTGTGGGGGTAAGAACACAAACATAACCTCTACCCATGTACTGAACCTCTGCGGGACCTTCCCATACTCCAGTTGTGGGATCTCGGTACATGACTTTAAACAATGGCTTAGTTGCTTCCTCCTTTACTTCCCCTGAGTGGATGACCGCAGGGGGCTCCGAGTAGTCCCCCATTACACACAGATAGTTTAATACAAATAGTGTTTTTGATAGCATGGTCTGCACATCCACCTCCTCCTTCTATTTTAACAGATAATCCTTGAGTGTTTGGTGGGCTCGCTCCACAGTCGCCTGACCTGTTGGTGAATGTGGGATACCTGTGATGTGTGTCACACCCCACTTCTGTAAGAACCTTTGGATCCTGCTGCTCACATATGCAGGGCCATTGTCTGTCTTAATCTGTTCTGGCACCCCCATCACCGCAAAGCAAGTAGTTAGGTGTTGTACCACGTGGAGAGCTTTCTCTCCCGGCTGCGCTGAAGCCCAAATAAATTTACTGAAAGGATCAATTGTAACATGCACATATTTCAATCTACCAAAGGAGGATACGTGAGTTACATCCATCTGCCAGATCTGATTGGGTCCAAGGTCCCCTGGGTTTACTCCCATCCCTAGTCCAGGCCCATGCTGACTGCAGAGAGGACAGGATCTGACAATACCACGGGCATCATTCAGAGATATGCGAAACTGTTTCTTTAGGCCTCGCGCATTCTGGTGAAAAGTCTCATGAGCAATACGTGCCTGCTGAAATTCGTCTTGTGGTACTGCAACAGAAACCAACTGATCAGCTATGGCATTACCCTGACCCAAACCTTCTGACCATTTGTGGCTTCGAATATGCAAAATTGCAAAAGGAGCTGAGCGCAGCCGAACAGCTTGCCTCAGCTGTCTCAAAAGTTCCCATAACCTGTCATTCTTTATATCCTTTATCAATGCATCCGCAATCCGCAGCACCACCCCTACTACGTATAATGAGTCTGTGACAACATTTACACCAGGACCAGGCCAATTCATAATGACCCAAAGGACAGCCCTTAATTCTAGCGTCTGCAATGTGTCCTCAGTAGTCGCGTCCAATGATTTCTTCATCCACGTGCCCTCCTCCATCCAAACAGCTGCTGCTCGTCTGGATTTTCTGCCCGCATCTGTGTATACAGTCAGCGCATTTTCCAACGCTCTGTGGGACACACGTGGTTTGTCTATCCATTCATTGGAGCGCACCCACTGTAGTACAGGGTTTTTGAGCGATCTTAACTGCACATCCTGTGCTGTTCCCAAAAGACTGTCCTGTAATTCAGGGGAATGATAAAGATACCACGTCAGGTCCTCATTCTGAAGTGGCAGATAGATTGTGTTCGGTTCTGCCCCTGTAACCTGTCGGCACCGAATTCGGCCTTTTTTAATTAAGGCAGCAAGGTTAGCAACACGGCTCTGAATCTTGGTACGGGGCTGTACCATTGTGAAAAGCCATTCCAGCACCAGTGGCATATCCTTGGCATCCAGCTGGGTGAGAGCTCCCATAAAATGGTTTGGCCCAGCAAGAATCGTGAGATCCACTGCAGTATCGGGTAGCATCCGTGACACAGTTCGGTTAGCTATGGTATCTGCTGACTGTTGCAGCAGTCCGTGCTGTTGCTGAGACAGCACAACTGGCGATGCAGGATCAGTGCCTTTCAGCAGTGGACGAAGGGCTTCCAAATCGTCCTTGGAGAAGCCAACCACAGGCCGGAGCCACTGGAGATCTCCAAGAAGGTGCTGTGCATCATGTAGAGTGGCAATCTGAGTCCGCAGCTCCAGCTTCTGTGGTGAGATGGTAATGTCAGCTGTCATCCACCCTAAATACCTCCAAGGAGCAGTGCGCTGGATTTTTTCAGGAGCTACTACCAGTCCATTCTTTGCCAGTGTGGTAACAAGAATTTCCTCCTGCTGCCCGGTGAATGGGTCCTTTTGCGCAAGGAGAATATCATCCATATAATGGTAAATCACCGTGTGCTGCCAAGCTTGATGCAAGGGCTGTAAGGCAGTAGCAACAAACAGCTGACACAGAGTCGGTGAATTGCGCATGCCTTGCGGAAGGACCACCCATTCAAAGCGTTGAGAAATTGCCTCCCTGTTAACTGCAGGCAGGGTAAAGGCAAACCGCTGAGTGTCCTTTGGGTGCGAGGCAATTGTGAAAAAACAATCCTTAAGATCAACAATCAAAATAAACCAGTTTTGAGGCATCATAGCCGGATTGGGTAGCCCTGGTTGCAATGCCCCCATTGGCTGCATTTGGTTATTGACGGCACGAAGGTTGCAAAGCAGCCGATATTTGCCAGATTTCTTCCTTACGACAAAGATAGGGGTATTCCATGGGCTTGTGGAAGGCCGTACATGCCCCTCCTATAATTGTTCCTTGACCAAGGCATGTGCTTGGCAGAGGCTTTCCTTTTTCAGCGGCCACTGCTCAATCCATACAGGTGTATCCGTCAACCATGTCAATTGGATTGGGAAAGCCCAAGAAGTGACCGCACTCAAAAAGGGCCATCACCCGTGGTCAATTTGAGGCCCAGCTGGGATAAAATGTCTCTACCGATCAGGGCCTGCACTCCTGTAGGGAGGTTCATTACTGTCACTGTTGTGGATGCAGATTTTCTGTCAATGGTGATAGAGACTGGTTTGAGGCTTCTTTGTACTGGTTTCATGCCTCCCACTCCTTCAACTGAATCTGCCCTACTCTGGAGAGGCCACTGTAATGGCCAACAGCATCTGGAAACAATAGTTAGATCTGCACCTGTGTCTAGAAGCACTCGAAGGCGAATGCGATGTTGTTCTTGTTGAAGAAAAGCTATTACAAGCGGACGCTGTTCCATAGAGAGGGTGAGCAGAACCAGTCCTCCGGTGGAACCAAATCCTCTTGTTCCCCGCAGTGGTCCCTTAGCTTCTTGCACCAACTGAGGCACTGGAAGTAGTTGGGCTATTCGGCTTCCTGCTGGAATTCTTAGTGGAGGAAAATGTGTGAATGCCATTATCATGATTTCTCCAGTGTAATCAGCATCAATTACTCCGGGTATTATCATTAGTCCTTTCAGGGCGGCAGATGACCGTCCCAGTAACAAAGCTCCAAATGACTGTCCATTAACTTTAACAGGTTCTTTAATTCCAGTAGGGATTTTAATAGGTTTATTGTCCTTTAGCGCAACATCTACTGCAGCTGCCAAGTCCAGGCCCATGCTTCTCCTTGTGGCAGGGCGTAGGCTGCCGGCAGGGAGGAGGGGGAGGCTGGGTAGACTTGAGCTGCTGTTGGTGTCGTTGCGCCGCGGCTCCTCGCGCTCCGCCGTCCGTTTCCCGACTTCTTTCGGCAGGCGTCTGTTGAGTGGTTGTCCGCTTGACAATTCTGGCACCAGACTTGTCCCACTCGGCACTCCTTCCTCATATGTCCGGACTTGCCACATCGGAAGCATTTTAACTGCGCCTTAGGCTTAGTGGACCCTTGGTTCCTTCCTGCACGTAATGGTTGCAGCGCGGCAGCAGCAAAAGCCTGAGTTTGTGACTGCCCCCCCTTGATAGTTTCTGTCAGGTCCTTAACAGCCTCAACTAGCATAGCCTGCATTCCCTGAGGGATCCTACTCATATGATCTAAATACTGCACTACACCCCAATCGCCCGGGAGAGTAACAAGAATTGCTTTTGTTTGGGGATTACAATTTTGCATGACACACTCCCGCAAAAGTGCTCCTTGCATGTATAAAGGAACACCAGCCCTTTCAATTGCTGCTGAGACACGATCGACAAATGCAGAAAATGACTCTTGGTTTCCCTGCTTCACATTCATATAAGACGGTGCAGCACTATCAGTTCTAACCTTTCTGTATGCCAGCCTTGCTAGCCGCAGAGTCTCTCTTATGAGATCAGGACCTAACATTGCCTGAGCCTGTGGTGTTGAAAAATTTCCTGTTCCCATATAATGCTCTAGTGTGGCCCCCCGCAAAGGATCACCTGGCCCCCTCTGCACATTAATTGCTTCTTGACACAATGCCTGCCAATGAGCCTGCCAAAGCATTATTTGTGATTGAAACATAATCATTTTCAAAAGATTTTTCATGTCTTCCTGGAGCAACAGTCCAGCTCCCCAAATATAATTTAGCACTTGTTTGGTAGGCTCACCCTGCAGTCCAGATTCATTGACCGTGTTCCGCAATTGCATTAATAGCTTCCAATCTAAAGGGGATACTGTTACATCCATCCCTCCTGCAGCGTTAGGCATGTATACCACTGGAAACGCTTGTTTATCTTCCTGTATTTCTTGTCATGTTGCTACAGCACCTGAATCTCCGCTCTCCAAAGCTTCCCTCATAATGCTCTGCCAATCAACTCTGCCCCTAATTTTGCACCGACCCTTTTGAGCACTGTTTCCATTCTCATGATAACGGGCTGCCTCATCCTCTAAGGTAGCTTCCTCAGAGGGTGACAGTCCTCCCCCCCAATCGCTCGGATGCGGCGGGGCGGACGGCAAGGGCTCATCTGGGGTCCTAGGTGGTAATGTCAGCCCATTCACAGTGATCGGCTGTGGCATGTTTTCCCCACCAAACGTAATCATTCCCTCCTTTGCAGGAGCTGATTTCCCTTCCAAGTGCAAGGCTGCTGCTACGGCAACGCGTCTTTCTGCTTTAAATTTTTCTAGGCAATTAACAACAGCGTGCCACGGTCGAGTTAACTTTATTGCCGCCTTATCATCATCTCTTACAGCCTGCCACAGGCAATCCCCCACCTTTTGCCATTCCTCGAACTGATATACGCTGTCAGGGTCTCGGAAAAAAACCTTTTTCTCGGCATACTCTAGGAGGCCAGGAAGTTCCTTTTTCAAATCTACCTCCTGCACGCCCCGCTTTTTTAAAAAGCATTTAAACAAATCATAGGCCACCTGTTTCTCCACTGCTACCCCTAACAAACTATCTCAAGGGGAGCAGTCAGGAAAAGCTGTACCTTTTACCAGTGCGCGCGCATGCAGCCTGTGCGAGATGGCACTACGTCGGTTTAGCAAGCTTCCTTCTGTAAGGTCAGCCTAGGCACAGAGCGGGGTGTACGCCAGCGTACAGGAGCCCTTCTGCCTTCCGAGCGCTGCTTCTTGGAGCTCCGCCGCTCGCTTACCTCCGGGTGAGTATCACGAGTGCAGTCCCAGTCGCTACCACGTCGGGGCTCACCAACTGCAGAGGATTTCGACGAGGGAAGAATGCAATCAATCAATATGATTGGTAAAGCATTGTTCAACTTTATTGCTCATAACATCTGTTCTTATACTTTTGCCTGAAGCATTTAGCATACTTGTCAAATTATAATTGGTTAGCATACACTACTCATCTATAATTGATTGGCTATATCAAGCGTGAGAAGGTTCCTCCTCTTGGCATGCTGAAAACTTTGTATATGTGCTACTGCTACGCTGTATTAACTACAAGTTCTTTTTATCTTTGGCCTGTATCCGTGCTTACTGCTGTCCCAAAGACAGCTTGTCTCAGCAGCGCGTAGGCTGCTAGCACTTCGTATCGGGCCATAAGGCCTCTAAATATCGGTGGCCTTGCTCTGCTAACCATTCTTCAACAACATCCCACTTGAAAGGTCCATTCAGTGTGAAAGGATTTTGAAAAGAAGAGGAAGAGTATCAAGCAGAGAGAGGAAATAGTGCAGAAATGGTGGAAATGTGCTCTACTGAGAGCACATCTACAACAGTGACAAGGTAGGAGTCTGGATTTGCTTTATTTTGGTGTTGTTGTCTTCCCCAAATTTGTGGATAAAATTCAAGGGAATGCATGATGTACTTTCTTTTACATCCTATGTATTGAGATAAGATGGAAATCCAGTGTACAAATGGAACTGCACTTTGGAGAGGCTGGAAATGTTGGGCTAAATTGGAGCCTGTATTTGTAATTAACTTTCAGCTGTGAGAAACAACACTTATGGTAGAGATGCAGTAAATGGTTTTCAGGTAAATGTGGCTATTATTTAGGGAAATTGTAAAATATTGATATGCATGTCGTTTGGATTGAAATTGGAAAGAAATGGTTTATGAAGTAGATCAGATCTTGGGAGGAAATGCAGATGATTCTCTTAGCTAAATCAGAGAGGGTTGGCAGCAGAATGAAATGGATGGGATTTTGGTTGAATTTTTATCACTGGTAGCAATGGCAGCCTGTGTCTGTGGTACTGCTAATAGGGGTAATCCTATTGCTGCGTTCTGCATCTATTTCCCAGGAGACAGCAGTGGTGGGAATGTTTGGGTGCCAGGCTGTTGCCGTGCTCATAATGGGTTGACGTTCATGGAGTGTTGGGGGCGCCAGGCGGTTGCTGTGGCCCCAGTGGGCTCCTGGAGTGTTTGGGGTCAGTGTGCAGTGCTGGGCACGGCCCTGGGCAGAGCAGCCTTGTGCCTGAGGGCAGGGGGAGGCCTCAGGAGGCTCTGGAGGATCAGCTGTGCCAGGGAAGCCCTCCTGCCAGCAGGGAAGCCCTCCTGCCAGCAGGCCTGTGGTGGTGGGTGAGTTACTTGCACTCTGTGACCCAACCAGAATGCTCAACTTTTAACTTGCTGTCAGGCCTTCAAACAAGATTTCCCTTCTTTCTAGATGACGCTGAAATATTGTCCAAATGTGGTAAGCTGTGTCTGTGTTAGAATATCTTCCTTTCCTCATTGTTTGACCCATGTTATTTTTAGTGCAATAACATTGTATCTGTCCAAAAGAGTGTTCTAGAAATAAGTTGCTGTCATGGTGCAATGTAGTTTCTAAATGACATTGCAGGTATTTGAAACATGTTCTGGTACTAATGACAGCTTTTTTCCTGCAATGATTTCTTTAGGGTTCTTGTAGGTGGAAATGAGTGTTCTTTCAGCTTGAATGAAATGTTCTCAAAAGATGGTGTTGTGCCTAGACAGGCTTGACTTGTGTCATGAGGTCATTCAGGGCTCAGATGCACTGCAAGTGATTGCATTTGTCATTTTCCACTTAATTTATGAGCCACAGAATAGGCTGGTTTAAAGACCTTTAAGCAACAAATGTTGAAGAGACTTACAGATTTATTTTGCCTTATGTCTGTGATTGCGTGCAATGATCAGGTTCTGTTCCTTAACCCCCAGGAGAAATGCCATGTCTGTAAATGCACGGTGAGATCAGGCCAGACTTGCTGGTGACAGGGCTCTGCAAGTTGTCCTTGTGGGCTGAATCCGAGTTTTAATTGTGTTCTGGACAGAAGGGCCGGCGATTGCTGCGCCGTGTTTTGGATGCGTGCAAAGCAGCAGGGAAGTTGGAGCTTGAGCAGGAGGACGCTGAGGTGGTTTTGTCGGAGCACCGGGGGCTCAGTGGGAGGTGTGTGAGACGTGAGGCAATTTGCAGGCAGCCTTTGGGGTGCTGGCTGTGCCGCTGCCGTCGGTAGTGCGGGAGCAGCCATGGGGTGTCAGCATTGCCCCACATTCCCGCTGCGTGTCCCCGAGGCCGCCGCCACTGTCCTGGCACACTGTGCTGGCATTTCCAGAGTGCCAGCAAGGGTGCTGGGCTTGCTGCAAAGTCCTGTGCTTGCCGTGTGCATGTAGATGATGTTTTCAAATGAATTTTAGCTGGAAAAAGGGAAATTTCAAAACGGGAATGAGGGACAGAGTAGAACATGGAGATTTTCTGGAAATGTTTTTGCTAATGTAGCTCCAACTGCCTGTGTGGGATAACCCTGTTGTAGACTGCACCTTTTTGGATCCTTTCAGAGACGCCTGTCTGGGTGATGTTGTCATTCCAGGGCTGGTGCTCTGGGATGTGAGATGTGTCCTTTGTGTCATTGTTATAGCTTTTCCCAACCACAGGTGGAGTGTTGGGAGTGTTCACTCTCTCTGTTTCCCTGGGTTTGGGATCTTGGGGCCTGTGCTGTCCCTCTGGAAGAAACCTGTTATAATCCCTCTATGAAATTGAGATAGGAAGGTACATAAGAGTTAAAATCTCTTTTAAGAGTGGTGTATTACAAGTGCAAGATTTTGTTTGAGGAAAACATTCCCTAAACCTAAAAGAATAACTAAAGAAGGAGATATTTTAAAAAGGAATTGAAACTATTAATCAATCTTAAGAACGGAATGGATGATTTTATCTGAGGTTCACATCTTACAGACTGCTTGTCATGTGGCTTCAGAGGGTTTTGTTTTGTTTTGTTTTGTTTTTTTTGAATAATCTGGTTCAAGCATAATTGCAACTAGAAAATCAAATGCTTTTCAATTGGTCCTGATGCCATGTCAGTGGTGTTTGGTTTAGAAGCTCTCTGTAGCACTGCCCTTTATCAGCTGATGAATTGCAGAAATAGGAGCAGTATTTCATGTTGCTAAGAGAAAGCATTTTAATAGTGCTGTGGATACGGGGGTAAATTGCAATAATTGAAGATTAAAAAACTATTCTCCAAGTGTTCCTAGAGCTTAAATAGAGAGCTCAGAGAAGTTGTGTGTGTGTGTGTGAGGAAACAGGATGTTCTGCCCAGGCTGGCAGAGCATCTCTATATATGTTCATTGTTGAACCAGAACTAATGATAACACTTAAATGACAGGTACTGTGGGTGATAAAAATGAATGGTTTGGTAAATGGGGGAGATGACAGCGTTAGGCAGAATAACTGGGCCATTTAGTGAGCTGTGCTAATACAGACCGGTGTATTAATACTCAGTGCACTTTTTGTGAGCAGGGGCATTCTTGGGTTACAAGGCACTTTCTGACCAAAGCTTCAAAATTTATTGTGACTATTCGGTGTGACTCTTTGCGGACAAAACCCGAATGATGATAAATGCATAGGAAAAGTAGAATTTAGTTGTAGCAGAGGGGCATTTGATACTAATACTGGTGATATCCCACTTGAATGGTCCATTCAGTGTGAAAGGATTTTGAAAAGAAGAGGAGGAGTATCAAGCAGAGAGAGGAAATAGTGCAGAAATGGCGGAAATGTGCTCTACTGAGAGCACATCTACAACAGTGACAAGGTAGGAGTCTGGATTTGCTTTATTTTGGTGTTGTTGTCTTCCCCAAGTTTGTGGATAAAATTCAAGGGAATGCATGATGTACTTTCTTTTACATCCTATGTATTGAGATAAGATGGAAATCCAGTGTACAAATGGAACTGCACTTTGGAGAGGCTGGAAATGTTGGGCTAAATTGGAGCCTGTATTTGTCATTAACTTTCAGCTGTGAGAAACAACACTTGTGGTAGAGATGCAGTAAATGGTTTTCAGGTAAATGTGGCTACTATTTAGGGAAATTGTAAAATATTGATATGCATGTCGTTTGGATTGAAATTGGAAAGAAATGGTTTATGAAGTAGATCAGATCTTGGGAGGAAATGCAGATGATTCTCTTAGCTAAATCAGAGAGGGTTGGCAGCAGAATGAAATGGATGGGATTTTGGTTGAATTTTTATCACTGGTAGCAATGGCAGCCTGTGTCTGTGGTACTGCTAATAGGGGTAATCCTATTGCTGGGTTCTGCATCTGTTTCCCAGGAGAAAGCAGTGGTGGGAATGTTTGGGTGCCAGGCTTTTGCCATGCTCATAATGGGTTGACGTTCATGGAGTGTTGGGGGCGCCAGGCGGTTGCTGTGGCCCCAGTGGGCTCCTGGAGTGTTTGGGGTCAGTGTGCAGTGCTGGGCACGGCCCTGGGCAGAGCAGCCTTGTGCCTGAGGGCAGGGGGAGGCCTCAGGAGGCTCTGGAGGATCAGCTGTGCCAGGGAAGCCCTCCTGCCAGCAGGGAAGCCCTCCTGCCAGCAGGCCTGTGGTGGTGGCTGAGTTACTTGCACCCTGTGACCCAACCAGAATGCTCAACTTTTAACTTGCTGTCAGGCCTTCAAACAAGATTTCCTTTCTTTCTAGATGACGCTGAAATATTGTCCAAATGTGGTAAGCTGTGTCTGTGTTAGAATATCCTCCTTTCCTCATTGTTTGACCCATGTTATTTTTAGTGCAATAACATTGTATCTGTCCAAAAGAGTGTTCTAGAAAGAAGTTGCTGTCATGGTGCAATGCAGTTTCTAAATGACATTGCAGGTATTTGAGACATGTTCTGGTACTAATGACAGCTTTTTTCCTGCAATGATTTCTTTAGGGTTCTTGTAGGTGGAAATGAGTGTTCTTTCAGCTTGAATGAAATGTTCTCAAAAGATGGTGTTGGGCCTAGACAGGCTTGACTTGTGTCATGAGGTCATTCAGGGCTCAGATGCACTGCAAGTGATTGCATTTGTCATTTTCCACTTAATTTCTGAGCCACAGAATAGGCTGGTTTAAAGAGCTTTAAGCAACAAATGTTGAAGAGACTTACAGATTTATTTTGCCTTATGTCTGTGATTGCGTGCAATGATCAGGTTCTGTTCCTTAACCCCCAGGAGAAATGCCATGTCTGTAAATGCACGGTGAGATCAGGCCAGACTTGCTGGTGACAGGGCTCTGCAAGTTGTCCTTGTGGGCTGAATCCGAGTTTTAATTGTGTTCTGGACAGAAGGGCCGGCGATTGCTGCGCCGTGTTTTGGATGCGTGCAAAGCAGCAGGGAAGTTGGAGCTTGAGCAGGAGGACGCTGAGGTGGTTTTGTCGGAGCACCGGGGGCTCAGTGGGAGGTGTGTGAGACGTGAGGCAATTTGCAGGCAGCCTTTGGGGTGCTGGCTGTGCCGCTGCCGTCGGTAGTGCGGGAGCAGCCATGGGGTGTCAGCATTGCCCCACGTTCCCGCTGCGTGTCCCCGAGGCCGCCGCCACTGTCCTGGCACACTGTGCTGGCATTTCCAGAGTGCCAGCAAGGGTGCTGGGCTTGCTGCAAAGTCCTGTGCTTGCCATGTGCATGTAGATGATGTTTTCAAATGAATTTTAGCTCGAAAAAGGGAATTTTCAAAACGGGAATGAGGGACAGAGTAGAAAATGGAGATTTTCTGGAAATGTTTTTGCTAATGTAGCTGCAACTGCCTGTGTGGGATAACCCTGTTGTAGACTGCACCTTTTTGGATCCTTTCAGAGACGCCTGTCTGGGTGATGTTGTCATTCCAGGGCTGGTGCTCTGGGACGTGAGATGTGTCCTTTGTGTCATTGTTATAGCTTTTCCCAACCACAGCTGGAGTGTTGGGAGTGTTCACTCTCTCTGTTTCCCTGGGTTTGGGATCTTGGGGCCTGTGCTGTCCCTCTGGAAGAAACCTGTTATAATCCCTCTATGAAATTGAGATAGGAAGGTACATAAGAGTTAAAATCTCTTTTAAGAGTGGTGTATTACAAGTGCAAGATTTTGTTTGAGGAAAACATTCCCTAAACCTAAAAGAATAACTAAAGAAGGAGATGTTTTAAAAAGGAATTGGAACTATTAATCAATCTTAAGAACGGAATGGATGATTTTATCTGAGGTTCACATCTTACAGACTGCTTGTCATGTGGCTCCAGAGGGTTTTGTTTTTTGGTTGTTTTTTTTTTTGAATAATCTGGTTCAAGCATAATTGCAACTAGAAAATCAAATGCTTTTCAATTGGTCCTGATGCCATGTCAGTGGTGTTTGGTTTAGAAGCTCTCTGTAGCACTGCCCTTTATCAGCTGATGAATTGCAGAAATAGGAGCAGTATTTCATGTTGCTAAGAGAAAGCATTTTAATAGTGCTGTGCATACGGGGGTAAATTGCAATAATTGAAGATTAAAAAACTATTCTCCAAGTGTTCCTAGAGCTTAAATAGAGAGCTCAGAGAAGTTGTGTGTGTGTGTGTGGGGAAACAGGATGTTCTGCCCAGGCTGGCAGAGCATCTCTATATATGTTCATTGTTGAACCAGAACTAATGATAACACTTAAATGACAGGTACTGTGGGTGATAAAAATGAATGGTTTGGTAAATGGGGGAGATGACAGCGTTAGGCAGAATAACTGGGCCATTTAGTGAGCTGTGCTAATACAGACCGGTGTATTAATACTCAGTGCACTTTTTGTGAGCAGGGGCATTCTTGGGTTACAAGGCACTTTCTGACCAAAGCTTCAAAATTTATTGTGACTATTCGGTGTGACTCTTTGCGGACAAAACCCGAATGATGATAAATGCATGGGAAAAGTAGAATTTAGTTGTAGCAGAGGGGCATTTGATACTAATACTGGTGATATCCCACTTGAATGGTCCATTCAGTGTGAAAGGATTTTGAAAAGAAGAGGAAGAGTGTCAAGCAGAGGGAGGAAATAGTGCAGAAATGGCGGAAATGTGCTCTACTGAGAGCACATCTACAACAGTGACAAGGTAGGAGTCTGGATTTGCTTTATTTTGGTGTTGTTGTCTTCCCCAAATTTGTGGATAAAATTCAAGGGAATGCATGATGTACTTTCTTTTACATCCTATGTATTGAGATAAGATGGAAATCCAGTGTACAAATGGAACTGCACTTTGGAGAGGCTGGAAATGTTGGGCTAAATTGGAGCCTGTATTTGTCATTAACTTTCAGCTGTGAGAAACAACACTTGTGGTAGAGATGCAGTAAATGGTTTTCAGGTAAATGTGGCTACTATTTAGGGAAATTGTAAAATATTGATATGCATGTCGTTTGGATTGAAATTGGAAAGAAATGGTTTATGAAGTAGATCAGATCTTGGGAGGAAATGCAGATGATTCTCTTAGCTAAATCAGAGAGGGTTGGCAGCAGAATGAAATGGATGGGATTTTGGTTGAATTTTTATCACTGGTAGCAATGGCAGCCTGTGTCTGTGGTACTGCTAATAGGGGTAATCCTATTGCTGGGTTCTGCATCTGTTTCCCAGGAGAAAGCAGTGGTGGGAATGTTTGGGTGCCAGGCTTTTGCCATGCTCATAATGGGTTGACGTTCATGGAGTGTTGGGGGCGCCAGGCGGTTGCTGTGGCCCCAGTGGGCTCCTGGAGTGTTTGGGGTCAGTGTGCAGTGCTGGGCACGGCCCTGGGCAGAGCAGCCTTGTGCCTGAGGGCAGGGGGAGGCCTCAGGAGGCTCTGGAGGATCAGCTGTGCCAGGGAAGCCCTCCTGCCAGCAGGGAAGCCCTCCTGCCAGCAGGCCTGTGGTGGTGGCTGAGTTACTTGCACCCTGTGACCCAACCAGAATGCTCAACTTTTAACTTGCTGTCAGGCCTTCAAACAAGATTTCCTTTCTTTCTAGATGACGCTGAAATATTGTCCAAATGTGGTAAGCTGTGTCTGTGTTAGAATATCCTCCTTTCCTCATTGTTTGACCCATGTTATTTTTAGTGCAATAACATTGTATCTGTCCAAAAGAGTGTTCTAGAAAGAAGTTGCTGTCATGGTGCAATGCAGTTTCTAAATGACATTGCAGGTATTTGAGACATGTTCTGGTACTAATGACAGCTTTTTTCCTGCAATGATTTCTTTAGGGTTCTTGTAGGTGGAAATGAGTGTTCTTTCAGCTTGAATGAAATGTTCTCAAAAGATGGTGTTGGGCCTAGACAGGCTTGACTTGTGTCATGAGGTCATTCAGGGCTCAGATGCACTGCAAGTGATTGCATTTGTCATTTTCCACTTAATTTCTGAGCCACAGAATAGGCTGGTTTAAAGAGCTTTAAGCAACAAATGTTGAAGAGACTTACAGATTTATTTTGCCTTATGTCTGTGATTGCGTGCAATGATCAGGTTCTGTTCCTTAACCCCCAGGAGAAATGCCATGTCTGTAAATGCACGGTGAGATCAGGCCAGACTTGCTGGTGACAGGGCTCTGCAAGTTGTCCTTGTGGGCTGAATCCGAGTTTTAATTGTGTTCTGGACAGAAGGGCCGGCGATTGCTGCGCCGTGTTTTGGATGCGTGCAAAGCAGCAGGGAAGTTGGAGCTTGAGCAGGAGGACGCTGAGGTGGTTTTGTCGGAGCACCGGGGGCTCAGTGGGAGGTGTGTGAGACGTGAGGCAATTTGCAGGCAGCCTTTGGGGTGCTGGCTGTGCCGCTGCCGTCGGTAGTGCGGGAGCAGCCATGGGGTGTCAGCATTGCCCCACGTTCCCGCTGCGTGTCCCCGAGGCCGCCGCCACTGTCCTGGCACACTGTGCTGGCATTTCCAGAGTGCCAGCAAGGGTGCTGGGCTTGCTGCAAAGTCCTGTGCTTGCCATGTGCATGTAGATGATGTTTTCAAATGAATTTTAGCTCGAAAAAGGGAATTTTCAAAACGGGAATGAGGGACAGAGTAGAAAATGGAGATTTTCTGGAAATGTTTTTGCTAATGTAGCTGCAACTGCCTGTGTGGGATAACCCTGTTGTAGACTGCACCTTTTTGGATCCTTTCAGAGACGCCTGTCTGGGTGATGTTGTCATTCCAGGGCTGGTGCTCTGGGACGTGAGATGTGTCCTTTGTGTCATTGTTATAGCTTTTCCCAACCACAGCTGGAGTGTTGGGAGTGTTCACTCTCTCTGTTTCCCTGGGTTTGGGATCTTGGGGCCTGTGCTGTCCCTCTGGAAGAAACCTGTTATAATCCCTCTATGAAATTGAGATAGGAAGGTACATAAGAGTTAAAATCTCTTTTAAGAGTGGTGTATTACAAGTGCAAGATTTTGTTTGAGGAAAACATTCCCTAAACCTAAAAGAATAACTAAAGAAGGAGATGTTTTAAAAAGGAATTGGAACTATTAATCAATCTTAAGAACGGAATGGATGATTTTATCTGAGGTTCACATCTTACAGACTGCTTGTCATGTGGCTCCAGAGGGTTTTGTTTTTTGGTTGTTTTTTTTTTTGAATAATCTGGTTCAAGCATAATTGCAACTAGAAAATCAAATGCTTTTCAATTGGTCCTGATGCCATGTCAGTGGTGTTTGGTTTAGAAGCTCTCTGTAGCACTGCCCTTTATCAGCTGATGAATTGCAGAAATAGGAGCAGTATTTCATGTTGCTAAGAGAAAGCATTTTAATAGTGCTGTGCATACGGGGGTAAATTGCAATAATTGAAGATTAAAAAACTATTCTCCAAGTGTTCCTAGAGCTTAAATAGAGAGCTCAGAGAAGTTGTGTGTGTGTGTGTGGGGAAACAGGATGTTCTGCCCAGGCTGGCAGAGCATCTCTATATATGTTCATTGTTGAACCAGAACTAATGATAACACTTAAATGACAGGTACTGTGGGTGATAAAAATGAATGGTTTGGTAAATGGGGGAGATGACAGCGTTAGGCAGAATAACTGGGCCATTTAGTGAGCTGTGCTAATACAGACCGGTGTATTAATACTCAGTGCACTTTTTGTGAGCAGGGGCATTCTTGGGTTACAAGGCACTTTCTGACCAAAGCTTCAAAATTTATTGTGACTATTCGGTGTGACTCTTTGCGGACAAAACCCGAATGATGATAAATGCATGGGAAAAGTAGAATTTAGTTGTAGCAGAGGGGCATTTGATACTAATACTGGTGATATCCCACTTGAATGGTCCATTCAGTGTGAAAGGATTTTGAAAAGAAGAGGAAGAGTGTCAAGCAGAGGGAGGAAATAGTGCAGAAATGGCGGAAATGTGCTCTACTGAGAGCACATCTACAACAGTGACAAGGTAGGAGTCTGGATTTGCTTTATTTTGGTGTTGTTGTCTTCCCCAAATTTGTGGATAAAATTCAAGGGAATGCATGATGTACTTTCTTTTACATCCTATGTATTGAGATAAGATGGAAATCCAGTGTACAAATGGAACTGCACTTTGGAGAGGCTGGAAATGTTGGGCTAAATTGGAGCCTGTATTTGTCATTAACTTTCAGCTGTGAGAAACAACACTTGTGGTAGAGATGCAGTAAATGGTTTTCAGGTAAATGTGGCTACTATTTAGGGAAATTGTAAAATATTGATATGCATGTCGTTTGGATTGAAATTGGAAAGAAATGGTTTATGAAGTAGATCAGATCTTGGGAGGAAATGCAGATGATTCTCTTAGCTAAATCAGAGAGGGTTGGCAGCAGAATGAAATGGATGGGATTTTGGTTGAATTTTTATCACTGGTAGCAATGGCAGCCTGTGTCTGTGGTACTGCTAATAGGGGTAATCCTATTGCTGGGTTCTGCATCTGTTTCCCAGGAGAAAGCAGTGGTGGGAATGTTTGGGTGCCAGGCTTTTGCCATGCTCATAATGGGTTGACGTTCATGGAGTGTTGGGGGCGCCAGGCGGTTGCTGTGGCCCCAGTGGGCTCCTGGAGTGTTTGGGGTCAGTGTGCAGTGCTGGGCACGGCCCTGGGCAGAGCAGCCTTGTGCCTGAGGGCAGGGGGAGGCCTCAGGAGGCTCTGGAGGATCAGCTGTGCCAGGGAAGCCCTCCTGCCAGCAGGGAAGCCCTCCTGCCAGCAGGCCTGTGGTGGTGGGTGAGTTACTTGCACTCTGTGATCCAACCAGAATGCTCAACTTTAACTTGCTGTCAGGCCTTCAAACAAGATTTCCCTTCTTTCTAGATGATGCTGAAATATTGTCCAAATGCGGTAAGCTGTGTCTGTGTTAGAATATCCTCCTTTCCTCATTGTTTGACCCATGTTATTTTTAGTGCAATAGCATTGTATCTGTCCAAAAGAGTGTTCTAGAAAGAAGTTGCTGTCATGGTGCAATGCAGTTTCTAAATGACATTGCAGGTATTTGAGACATGTTCTAGTACTAATGACAGCTTTTTTCCTGCAATGATTTCTTTAGGGTTCTTGTAGGTGGAAATGAGTGTTCTTTCAGCTTGAATGAAATGTTCTCAAAAGATGGTGCTGGGCCTAGACAGGCTTGACTTGTGTCATGAGGTCATTCAGGGCTCAGATGCACTGCAAGTGATTGCATTTGTCATTTTCCACTTAATTTCTGAGCCACAGAATAGGCTGGTTTAAAGAGCTTTAAGCAACAAATGTTGAAGAGACTTCCAGATTTATTTTGCCTTATGTCTGTGATTGCGTGCAATGATCAGGTTCTGTTCCTTAACCCCCAGGAGAAATGCCATGTCTGTAAATGCACGGTGAGATCAGGCCAGACTTGCTGTGGACAGGGCTCTGCAAGTTGTCCTTGTGGGCTGAATCCGAGTTTTAATTGTGTTCTGGACAGAAGGGCCGGCGATTGCTGCGCCGTGTTTTGGATGCGTGCAAAGCAGCAGGGAAGTTGGAGCTTGAGCAGGAGGACGCTGAGGTGGTTTTGTCGGAGCACCGGGGGCTCAGTGGGAGGTGTGTGAGACGTGAGGCAATTTGCAGGCAGCCTTTGGGGTGCTGGCTGTGCCGCTGCCGTCGGTAGTGCGGGAGCAGCCATGGGGTGTCAGCATTGCCCCACGTTCCCGCTGCGTGTCCCCGAGGCCGCCGCCACTGTCCCGGCACACTGTGCTGGCATTTCCAGAGTGCCAGCAAGGGTGCTGGGCTTGCTGCAAAGTCCTGTGCTTGCCATGTGCATGTAGATGATGTTTTCAAATGAATTTTAGCTGGAAAAAGGGAATTTTCAAAACGGGAATGAGGGACAGAGTAGAACATGGAGATTTTCTGGAAATGTTTTTGCTAATGTAGCTCCAACTGCCTGTGTGGGATAACCCTGTTGTAGACTGCACCTTTTTGGATCCTTTCAGAGACGCCTATCTGGGTGATGTTGTCATTCCAGGGCTGGTGCTCTGGGACGTGAGATGTGTCCTTTGTGTCATTGTTATAGCTTTTCCCAACCACAGGTGGAGTGTTGGGAGTGTTCACTCTCTCTGTTTCCCTGGGTTTGGGATCTTGGGGCCTGTGCTGTCCCTCTGGAAGAAACCTGTTATAATCCCTCTATGAAATTGAGATAGGAAGGTACATAAGAGTTAAAATCTCTTTTAAGAGTGGTGTATTACAAGTGCAAGATTTTGTTTGAGGAAAACATTCCCTAAACCTAAAAGAATAACTAAAGAAGGAGATATTTTAAAAAGGAATTGGAACTATTAATCAATCTTAAGAACGGAATGGATGATTTTATCTGAGGTTCACATCTTACAGACTGCTTGTCATGTGGCTCCAGAGGGTTTTGTTTTTTGGTTGTTTTTTTTTTTGAATAATCTGGTTCAAGCATAATTGCAACTAGAAAATCAAATGCTTTTCAATTGGTCCTGATGCCATGTCAGTGGTGTTTGGTTTAGAAGCTCTCTGTAGCACTGCCCTTTATCAGCTGATGAATTGCAGAAATAGGAGCAGTATTTCATGTTGCTAAGAGAAAGCATTTTAATAGTGCTGTGGATACGGGGGTAAATTGCAATAATTGAAGATTAAAAAACTATTCTCCAAGTGTTCCTAGAGCTTAAATAGAGAGCTCAGAGAAGTTGTGTGTGTGTGTGTGGGGAAACAGGATGTTCTGCCCAGGCTGGCAGAGCATCTCTATATATGTTCATTGTTGAAGCAGAACTAATGATAACACTTAAATGACAGGTACTGTGGGTGATAAGAATGAATGGTTTGGTAAATGGGGGAGATGACAGCGTTAGGCAGAATAACTGGGCCATTTAGTGAGCTGTGCTAATACAGACCGGTGTATTAATACTCAGTGCACTTTTTGTGAGCAGGGGCATTCTTGGGTTACAAGGCACTTTCTGACCAAAGCTTCAAAATTTATTGTGACTATTCGGTGTGACTCTTTGCGGACAAAACCCGAATGATGATAAATGCATAGGAAAAGTAGAATTTAGTTGTAGCAGAGGGGCATTTGATACTAATACTGGTGATATCCCACTTGCATGGTCCATTCAGTGTGAAAGGATTTTGAAAAGAAGAGGAAGAGTATCAAGCAGAGAGAGGAAATAGTGCAGAAATGGCGGAAATGTGCTCTACTGAGAGCACATCTACAACAGTGACAAGGTAGGAGTCTGGATTTGCTTTATTTTGGTGTTGTTGTCTTCCCCAAATTTGTGGATAAAATTCAAGGGAATGCATGATGTACTTTCTTTTACATCCTATGTATTGAGATAAGATGGAAATCCAGTGTACAACTGGAACTGCACTTTGGAGAGGCTGGAAATGTTGGGCTAAATTGGAGCCTGTATTTGTCATTAACTTTCAGCTGTGAGAAACAACACTTGTGGTAGAGATGCAGTAAATGGTTTTCAGGTAAATGTGGCTATTATTTAGGGAAATTGTAAAATATTGATATGCATGTCGTTTGGATTGAAATTGGAAAGAAATGGTTTATGAAGTAGATCAGATCTTGGGAGGAAATGCAGATGATTCTCTTAGCTAAATCAGAGAGGGTTGGCAGCAGAATGAAGTGGATGGGATTTTGGTTGAATTTTTATCACTGGTAGCAATGGCAGCCTGTGTCTGTGGTGCTGCTTATAGGGGTAATCCTATTGCTGGGTTCTGCATCTGTTTCCCAGGAGACAGCAGTGGTGGGAATGTTTGGGTGCCAGGCTGTTGCCGTGCTCTTAATGGGTTGACGTCCATGGAGTGTTGGGGGCGCCAGGCGGTTGCTGTGGCCCCAGTGGGCTCCTGGAGTGTTTGGGGTCAGTGTGCAGTGCTGGGCACGGCCCTGGGCAGAGCAGCCTTGTGCCTGAGGGCAGGGGGAGGCCTCCGGAGGCTCTGGAGGATCAGCTGTGCCAGGGAAGCCCTCCTGCCAGCAGGGAAGCCCTCCTGCCAGCAGGCCTGTGGTGGTGGCTGAGTTACTTGCACCCTGTGACCTAACCAGAATGCTCAACTTTTAACTTGCTGTCAGGCCTTCAAACAAGATTTCCCTTCTTTCTAGATGACGCTGAAATATTGTCCAAATGCGGTAAGCTGTGTCTGTGTTAGAACATCCTCCTTTCCTCATTGTTTGACCCAGGTTATTTTTAGTGCAATAGCATTGTATCTGTCCAAAAGAGTGTTCTAGAAATAAGTTGCTGTCATGGTGCAATGCAGTTTCTAAATGACATTGCAGGTATTTGAGACATGTTCTGGTACTAATGACAGCTTTTTTCCTGCAATGATTTCTTTAGGGTTCTTGTAGGTGGAAATGAGTGTTCTTTCAGCTTGAATGAAATGTTCTCAAAAGATGGTGTTGGGCCTAGACAGGCTTGACTTGTGTCATGAGGTCATTCAGGGCTCAGATGCACTGCAAGTGATTGCATTTGTCATTTTCCACTTAATTTCTGAGCCAGAGAATAGGCTGGTTTAAAGAGCTTTAAGCAACAAATGTTGAAGAGACTTCCAGATTTATTTTGCCTTATGTCTGTGATTGCGTGCAATGACCAGGTTCTGTTCCTTAACCCCCAGGAGAAATGCCATGTCTGTAAATGCACGGTGAGATCAGGCCAGACTTGCTGTGGACAGGGCTGTGCAAGTTGTCCTTGTGGGCTGAATCCGAGTTTTAATTGTGTTCTGGACAGAAGGGCCGACGATTGCTGCGCCGTGTTTTGGATGCGTGCAAAGCAGCAGGGAAGTTGGAGCTTGAGCAGGAGGACGCTGAGGTGGTTTTGTCGGAGCACCGGGGGCTCAGTGGGAGGTGTGTGAGACGTGAGGCAATTTGCAGGCAGCCTTTGGGGTGCTGGCTGTGCCGCTGCCGTCGGTGGTGCAGGAGCAGCCATGGGGTGTCAGCATTGCCTCACGTTCCCGCTGCGTGTCCCCGAGGCCGCCGCCACTGTCCCGGCACACTGTGCTGGCATTTCCAGAGTGCCAGCAAGGGTGCTGGGCTTGCTGCAAAGTCCTGTGCTTGCCGTGTGCATGTAGATGATGTTTTCAAATGAATTTTAGCTCGAAAAAGGGAATTTTCAGAACGGGAATGAGGGACAGAGTAGAAAATGGAGATTTTCTGGAAATGTTTTTGCTAATGTAGCTGCAACTGCCTGTGTGGGATAACCCTGTTGTAGACTGCACCTTTTTGGATCCTTTCAGAGACGCCTGTCTGGGTGATGTTGTCATTCCAGGGCTGGTGCTCTGGGACGTGAGATGTGTCCTTTGTGTCATTGTTATAGCTTTTCCCAACCACAGGTGGAGTGTTGGGAGTGTTCACTCTCTCTGTTTCCCTGGGTTTGGGATCTTGGGGCCTGTGCTGTCCCTCTGGAAGAAACCTGTTATAATCCCTCTATGAAATTGAGATAGGAAGGTACATAAGAGTTAAAATCTCTTTTAAGAGTGGTGTATTACAAGTGCAAGATTTTGTTTGAGGAAAACATTCCCTAAACCTAAAAGAATAACTAAAGAAGGAGATATTTTAAAAAGGAATTGAAGCTATTAATCAATCTTAAGAATGGAATGGATGATTTTATCTGAGGTTCACATCTTACAGACTGCTTGTCATGTGGCTCCAGAGGGTTTTGTTTTTTGGTTGTTTTTTTTTTTGAATAATCTGGTTCAAGCATAATTGCAACTAGAAAATCAAATGCTTTTCAATTGGTCCTGATGCCATGTCAGTGGTGTTTGGTTTAGAAGCTCTCTGTAGCACTGCCCTTTATCAGCTGATGAATTGCAGAAATAGGAGCAGTATTTCATCTTGCTAAGAGAAAGCATTTTAATAGTGCTGTGGATACGGGGGTAAATTGCAATAATTGAAGATTAAAAAACTATTCTCCAAGTGTTCCTAGAGCTTAAATAGAGAGCTCAGAGAAGTTGTGTGTGTGTGTGTGGGGAAACAGGATGTTCTGCCCAGGCTGGCAGAGCATCTCTATATATGTTCATTGTTGAACCAGAACTAATGATAACACTTAAATGACAGGTACTGTGGGTGATAAAAATGAATGGTTTGGTAAATGGGGGAGATGACAGCGTTAGGCAGAATAACTGGGCCATTTAGTGAGCTGTGCTAATACAGACCGGTGTATTAATACTCAGTGCACTTTTTGTGAGCAGGGGCATTCTTGGGTTACAAGGCACTTTCTGACCAAAGCTTCAAAATTTATTGTGACTATTCGGTGTGACTCTTTGCGGACAAAACCCGAATGATGATAAATGCATGGGAAAAGTAGAATTTAGTTGTAGCAGAGGGGCATTTGATACTAATACTGGTGATATCCCACTTGAATGGTCCATTCAGTGTGAAAGGATTTTGAAAAGAAGAGGAAGAGTGTCAAGCAGAGGGAGGAAATAGTGCAGAAATGGCGGAAATGTGCTCTACTGAGAGCACATCTACAACAGTGACAAGGTAGGAGTCTGGATTTGCTTTATTTTGGTGTTGTTGTCTTCCCCAAATTTGTGGATAAAATTCAAGGGAATGCATGATGTACTTTCTTTTACATCCTATGTATTGAGATAAGATGGAAATCCAGTGTACAAATGGAACTGCACTTTGGAGAGGCTGGAAATGTTGGGCTAAATTGGAGCCTGTATTTGTCATTAACTTTCAGCTGTGAGAAACAACACTTGTGGTAGAGATGCAATAAATGGTTTTCAGGTAAATGTGGCTACTATTTAGGGAAATTGTAAAATATTGATATGCATGTCGTTTGGATTGAAATTGGAAAGAAATGGTTTATGAAGTAGATCAGATCTTGGGAGGAAATGCAGATGATTCTCTTAGCTAAATCAGAGAGGGTTGGCAGCAGGATGAAATGGATGGGATTTTGGTTGAATTTTTATCACTGGTAGCAATGGCAGCCTGTGTCTGTGGTACTGCTAATAGGGGTAATCCTATTGCCGGGTTCTGCATCTGTTTCCCAGGAGACAGCAGTGGTGGGAATGTTTGGGTGCCAGGCTGTTGCCGTGCTCATAACGGGTTGACGTCCATGGAGTGTTGGGGGCGCCAGGCGGTTGCTGTGGCCCCAGTGGGCTCCTGGAGTGTTTGGGGTCAGTGTGCAGTGCTGGGCACGGCCCTGGGCAGAGCAGCCTTGTGCCTGAGGGCAGGGGGAGGCCTCCGGAGGCTCTGGAGGATCAGCTGTGCCAGGGAAGCCCTCCTGCCAGCAGGGAAGCCCTCCTGCCAGCAGGCCTGTGGTGGTGGCTGAGTTACTTGCACCCTGTGACCCAACCAGAATGCTCAACTTTTAACTTGCTGTCAGGCCTTCAAACAAGATTTCCCTTCTTTCTAGATGACGCTGAAATATTGTCCAAATGCGGTAAGCTGTGTCTGTGTTAGAATATCCTCCTTTCCTCATTGTTTGACCCATGTTATTTTTAGTGCAATAACATTGTATCTGTCCAAAAGAGTGTTCTAGAAATAAGTTGCTGTCATGGTGCAATGCAGTTTCTAAATGACATTGCAGGTATTTGAGACATGTTCTAGTACTAATGACAGCTTTTTTCCTGCAATGATTTCTTTAGGGTTCTTGTAGGTGGAAATGAGTGTTCTTTCAGCTTGAATGAAATGTTCTCAAAAGATGGTGTTGGGCCTAGACAGGCTTGACTTGTGTCATGAGGTCATTCAGGGCTCAGATGCACTGCAAGTGATTGCATTTGTCATTTTCCACTTAATTTCTGAGCCACAGAATAGGCTGGTTTAAAGAGCTTTAAGCAACAAATGTTGAAGAGACTCACAGATTTATTTTGCCTTATGTCTGTGATTGCGTGCAATGACCAGGTTCTGTTCCTTAACCCCCAGGAGAAATGCCATGCCTGTAAATGCACGGTGAGATCAGGCCAGACTTGCTGTATACAGGGCTCTGCAAGTTGTCCTTGTGGGCTGAATCCGAGTTTTAATTGTGTTCTGGACAGAAGGGCCGGCGATTGCTGCGCCGTGTTTTGGATGCGTGCAAAGCACCGGGGAAGTTGGAGCTTGAGCAGGAGGACGCTGAGGTGGTTTTGTCGGAGCACCGGGGGCTCAGTGGGAGGTGTGTGAGACGTGAGGCAATTTGCAGGCAGCCTTTGGGGTGCTGGCTGTGCCGCTGCCGTCGGTGGTGCAGGAGCAGCCATGGGGTGTCAGCATTGCCCCACGTTCCCGCTGCGTGTCCCCGAGGCCGCCGCCACTGTCCTGGCACACTGTGCTGGCATTTCCAGAGTGCCAGCAAGGGTGCTGGGCTTGCTGCAAAGTCCTGTGCTTGCCATGTGCATGTAGATGATGTTTTCAAATGAATTTTAGCTCGAAAAAGGGAATTTTCAAAACGGGAATGAGGGACAGAGTAGAACATGGAGATTTTCTGGAAATGTTTTTGCTAATGTAGCTGCAACTGCCTGTGTGGGATAACCCTGTTGTAGACTGCACCTTTTTGGATCCTTTCAGAGACGCCTATCTGGGTGATGTTGTCATTCCAGGGCTGGTGCTCTGGGACGTGAGATGTGTCCTTTGTGTCACTGTTATAGCTTTTCCCAACCACAGCTGGAGTGTTGGGAGTGTTCACTCTCTCTGTTTCCCTGGGTTTGGGATCTTGGGGCCTGTGCTGTCCCTCTGGAAGAAACCTGTTATAATCCCTCTATGAAATTGAGATAGGAAGGTACATAAGAGTTAAAATCTCTTTTAAGAGTGGTGTATTACAAGTGCAAGATTTTGTTTGAGGAAAACATTCCCTAAACCTAAAAGAATAACTAAAGAAGGAGATATTTTTAAAAGGAATTGAAACTATTAATCAATCTTAAGAACGGAATGGATGATTTTATCTGAGGTTCACATCTTACAGACTGCTTGTCATGTGGCTCCAGAGGGTTTTGTTTTTTGGTTGTTTTTTTTTTTGAATAATCTGGTTCAAGCATAATTGCAACTAGAAAATCAAATGCTTTTCAATTGATCCTGATGCCATGTCGGTGGTATTTGGTTTAGAAGCTCTCTGTAGCACTGCCCTTTATCAGCTGATGAATTGCAGAAATAGGAGCAGTATTTCATGTTGCTAAGAGAAAGCATTTTAATAGTGCTGTGGATACGGGGGTAAATTGCAATAATTGAAGATTAAAAAACTATTCTCCAAGTGTTCCTAGAGCTTAAATAGAGAGCTCAGAGAAGTTGTGTGTGTGTGTGTGGGGAAACAGGATGTTCTGCCCAGGCTGGCAGAGCATCTCTATATATGTTCATTGTTGAACCAGAACTAATGATAACACTTAAATGACAGGTACTGTGGGTGATAAAAATGAATGGTTTGGTAAATGGGGGAGATGACAGCGTTAGGCAGAATAACTGGGCCATTTAGTGAGCTGTGCTAATACAGACCGGTGTATTAATACTCAGTGCACTTTTTGTGAGCAGGGGCATTCTTGGGTTACAAGGCACTTTCTGACCAAAGCTTCAAAATTTATTGTGACTATTCGGTGTGACTCTTTGCGGACAAAACCCGAATGATGATAAATGCATGGGAAAAGTAGAATTTAGTTGTAGCAGAGGGGCATTTGATACTAATACTGGTGATATCCCACTTGAATGGTCCATTCAGTGTGAAAGGATTTTGAAAAGAAGAGGAAGAGTGTCAAGCAGAGGGAGGAAATAGTGCAGAAATGGCGGAAATGTGCTCTACTGAGAGCACATCTACAACAGTGACAAGGTAGGAGTCTGGATTTGCTTTATTTTGGTGTTGTTGTCTTCCCCAAATTTGTGGATAAAATTCAAGGGAATGCATGATGTACTTTCTTTTACATCCTATGTATTGAGATAAGATGGAAATCCAGTGTACAAATGGAACTGCACTTTGGAGAGGCTGGAAATGTTGGGCTAAATTGGAGCCTGTATTTGTCATTAACTTTCAGCTGTGAGAAACAACACTTGTGGTAGAGATGCAATAAATGGTTTTCAGGTAAATGTGGCTACTATTTAGGGAAATTGTAAAATATTGATATGCATGTCGTTTGGATTGAAATTGGAAAGAAATGGTTTATGAAGTAGATCAGATCTTGGGAGGAAATGCAGATGATTCTCTTAGCTAAATCAGAGAGGGTTGGCAGCAGGATGAAATGGATGGGATTTTGGTTGAATTTTTATCACTGGTAGCAATGGCAGCCTGTGTCTGTGGTACTGCTAATAGGGGTAATCCTATTGCCGGGTTCTGCATCTGTTTCCCAGGAGACAGCAGTGGTGGGAATGTTTGGGTGCCAGGCTGTTGCCGTGCTCATAACGGGTTGACGTCCATGGAGTGTTGGGGGCGCCAGGCGGTTGCTGTGGCCCCAGTGGGCTCCTGGAGTGTTTTGGGTCAGTGTGCAGTGCTGGGCACGGCCCTGGGCAGAGCAGCCTTGTGCCTGAGGGCAGGGGGAGGCCTCAGGAGGCTCTGGAGGATCAGCTGTGCCAGGGAAGCCCTCCTGCCAGCAGGGAAGCCCTCCTGCCAGCAGGCCTGTGGTGGTGGCTGAGTTACTTGCACCCTGTGACCCAACCAGAATGCTCAACTTTTAACTTGCTGTCAGGCCTTCAAACAAGATTTCCCTTCTTTCTAGATGACGCTGAAATATTGTCCAAATGCGGTAAGCTGTGTCTGTGTTAGAATATCCTCCTTTCCTCATTGTTTGACCCATGTTATTTTTAGTGCAATAACATTGTATCTGTCCAAAAGAGTGTTCTAGAAATAAGTTGCTGTCATGGTGCAATGCAGTTTCTAAATGACATTGCAGGTATTTGAGACATGTTCTAGTACTAATGACAGCTTTTTTCCTGCAATGATTTCTTTAGGGTTCTTGTAGGTGGAAATGAGTGTTCTTTCAGCTTGAATGAAATGTTCTCAAAAGATGGTGTTGGGCCTAGACAGGCTTGACTTGTGTCATGAGGTCATTCAGGGCTCAGATGCACTGCAAGTGATTGCATTTGTCATTTTCCACTTAATTTCTGAGCCACAGAATAGGCTGGTTTAAAGAGCTTTAAGCAACAAATGTTGAAGAGACTCACAGATTTATTTTGCCTTATGTCTGTGATTGCGTGCAATGACCAGGTTCTGTTCCTTAACCCCCAGGAGAAATGCCATGCCTGTAAATGCACGGTGAGATCAGGCCAGACTTGCTGTATACAGGGCTCTGCAAGTTGTCCTTGGGGGCTGAATCCGAGTTTTAATTGTGTTCTGGACAGAAGGGCCGGCGATTGCTGCGCCGTGTTTTGGATGCGTGCAAAGCACCGGGGAAGTTGGAGCTTGAGCAGGAGGACGCTGAGGTGGTTTTGTCGGAGCACCGGGGGCTCAGTGGGAGGTGTGTGAGACGTGAGGCAATTTGCAGGCAGCCTTTGGGGTGCTGGCTGTGCCGCTGCCGTCGGTGGTGCAGGAGCAGCCATGGGGTGTCAGCATTGCCCCACATTCCCGCTGCGTGTCCCCGAGGCCGCCGCCACTGTCCCGGCACACTGTGCTGGCATTTCCAGAGTGCCAGCAAGGGTGCTGGTCTTGCTGCAAAGTCCTGTGCTCGCCGTGTGCATGTAGATTGTGTTTTCAAATGAATTTTAGCTGGAAAAAGGGAATTTTCAGAACGGGAATGAGGGACAGAGAAGAAAATGGAGATTTTCTGGAAATGTTTTTGCTAATGTAGCTCCAACTCCCTGTGTGGGATAACCCTGTTGTAGCCTGCATCTTTTTGGATCCTTTCAGAGACGCCTATCTGGGTGATGTTGCCATTCCAGGGCTGGTGCTCTGGGACGTGAGATGTGTCCTTTGTGTCATTGTTATAGCTTTTCCCAACCACAGCTGGAGTGTTGGGAGAGTTCACTCTCTCTGTTTCCCTGGGTTTGGGATCTTGGGGCCTGTGCTGTCCCTCTGGAAGAAACCTATTATAATCCCTCTATGAAATTGAGATAGGAAGGTACATAAGAGTTAAAATCTCTTTTAAGAGTGGTGTATTACAAGTGCAAGATTTTGTTTGAGGAAACCATTCCCTAAACCTAAAAGAATAACTAAAGAAGGAGATATTTTAAATAGGAATTGAAACTATTAATCAATGTTAAGAATGGAATGGATGATTTGATCTGAGGTTCACATCTTACAGACTGCTTGTCATGTGGCTCCAGAGGGTTTTGGTTTCTGCTGGTTTTTTTTTTTTTTGAATAATCTGGTTCAAGCATAATTGCAACTAGAAAATCAAATGCTTTTAAATAGGTCCTGATGCCATGTCAGTGCTGTTTGGTTTAGAAGCTCTCTGTAGCACTGCCCTTTATCAGCTGATGAATTGCAGAAATAGGAGCAGTATTTCATGTTGCTAAGAGAAAGCATTTTAATAGTGCTGTGCATACGGGGGTAAATTGCAATAATTGAAGATTAAAAAACTATTCTCCAAGTGTTCCTAGAGCTTAAATAGAGAGCTCAGAGAAGTTGTGTGTATGTGTGTGGGGAAACAGGATGGTCTGCCCAGGCTGGCAGAGCATCTCTATGTATGTTCATTGTTGAACCAGAACTAATGATAACACTTAAATGACAGGTACTCTGGGTGATAATAATGAATGGTTTGGTAAAGGGGGGAGATGACAGCGTTAGGCAGAATAACTGGGCCATTTAGTGAGCTGTGCTAACACAGACCAGTGTATTATTACTCAGTGCACTTTTTGTGAGCAGGGGCATTCTTGGGTTACAAGGCTCTTTCTGACCAAAGCTTCAAAATTTATTGTGACTGTTCGGTGTGACTCTTTGCGGACAAAACCTGAATGATGATAAATTCATAGGAAAAGTAGAATTTAGTTGCAGCAGAGGGGCATTTGATACTAATACTGGTGACATCCCACTTGAATGGTCCATTCAGTGTGAAAGGATTTTGAAAAGAAGAGGAAGAGGATCAAGCAGAGAGAGGAAATAGTGCAGAAATGGCGGAAATGTGCTCTACTGAGAGCACATCTACAACAGTGACAAGGTAGGAGTCTGGGTTCGCTTTATTTTGGTGGTGTTGTCTTCCCCAAATTTGTGGATAAAATTCAAGGGAATGCGTGATGTACTTTCTTTTACATCCTATGTATTGAGTTAAGATGCAAATCCAGTGTACAACTGGAACTGCACTTTGGAGAGGCTGGAAATGTTGGGCTAAATTGGAGCCTGTATTTGTAATTAACTTTCAGCTGTGAGAAACAACACTTGTGGTAGAGATGCAGTAAATGGTTTTCAGGTAAATGTGGATATTATTTAGGGAAATTGTAAAATATTGATATGCATGTCGTTTAAATTGAAATTGGAAAGAAATGGTTTATGAAGTAGATCAGATCTTGGGAGGAAATGCAGATGATTCTCTTAGCTAAATCAGAGAGGGTTGGCAGCAGAATGAAACGGATGGGATTTTGGTTGAATTTTTATACTGGTAGCAATGGCAGCCGGTGTCTGTGGTACTGCTAATAGGGGTAATCCTATTGCTGGGTTCTGCATCTGTTTCCCAGGAGACAGCAGTGGTGGGAATGTTTGGGTGCCAGGCTGTTGCCGTGCTCATAATGGGTTGACGTCCATGGAGTGTTGGGGGCGCCAGGCGGTTGCTGTGGCCCCAGTGGGCTCCTGGAGTGTTTGGGGTCAGTGTGCAGTGCTGGGCACGGCCCTGGGCAGAGCAGCCTTGTGCCTGAGGGCAGGGGGAGGCCTCAGGAGGCTCTGGAGGATCAGCTGTGCCAGGGAAGCCCTCCTGCCAGCAGGGAAGCCCTCCTGCCAGCAGCCCTGTGGTGGTGGCTGAGTTACTTGCACCCTGTGACCCAAGCAGAATGCTCAACTTTTAACTTGCTGTCAGGCCTTCAAACAAGATTTCCCTTCTTTCTAGATGATGCTGTAATATTGTCCAAATGCGGTAAGCTGTGTCTGTGTTAGAATATCCTCCTTTCCTCATTGTTTGACCCATGTTATTTTTAGTGCAATAGCATTGTATCTGTCCAAAAGAGAGTTCTAGAAAGAAGTTGCTGTCATGGTGCAATGTAGTTTCTAAATGACATTGCAGGTATTTGAGACATGTTCTGGTACTAATGACAGCTTTTTTCCTGCAATGATTTCTTTAGGGTTCTTGTAGGTGGAAATGAGTGTTCTTTCAGCTTGAATGAAATGTTCTTGAAAGATGGTGTTGGGCCTAGACAGGCTTGACTTGTGTCATGAGGTCATTCAGGGCTCAGATGCACTGCAAGTGATTGCATTTGTCATTTTCCACTTAATTTCTGAGCCACAGAATAGGCTGGTTTAAAGAGCTTTAAGCAACAAATGTTGAAGAGACTCACAGATTTATTTTGCCTTATGTCTGTGATTGCGTGCAATGACCAGGTTCTGTTCCTTAACCCCCAGGAGAAATGCCATGTCTGTAAATGCACGGTGAGATCAGGCCAGACTTGCTGTGGACAGGGCTCTGCAAGTTGTCTTTGTGGGCTGAATCCGAGTTTTAATTGTGTTCTGGACAGAAGGGCCGGCGATTGCTGCGCCGTGTTTTGGATGCGTGCAAAGCACCGGGGAAGTTGGAGCTTGAGCAGGAGGACGCTGAGGTGGTTTTGTCGGAGCACCGGGGACTCAGTGGGAGGTGTGTGAGACGTGAGGCAATTTGCAGGCAGCCTTTGGGGTGCTGGCTGTGCCGCTGCCGTCGGTGGTGCAGGAGCGGCCATGGGGTGTCAGCATTGCCCCACCTTCCCGCTGCGTGTCCCCGAGGCCGCCGCCACTGTCCCGGCACACTGTGCTGGCATTCCCAGAGTGCCAGCAAGGGTGCTGGGCTTGCTGCAAAGTCCTGTGCTCGCCGTGTGCATGTAGATTGTGTTTTCAAATGAATTTTAGCTGGAAAAAGGGAATTTTCAGAACGGGAATGAGGGACAGAGTAGAAAATGGAGATTTTCTGGAAATGTTTTTGCTAATGTAGCTCCAACTCCCTGTGTGGGATAACCCTGTTGTAGACTGCACCTTTTTGGATCCTTTCAGAGACGCCTGTCTGGGTGATGTTGCCATTCCAGGGCTGGTGCTCTGGGACGTGAGATGTGTCCTTTGTGTCATTGTTATGGCTTTTCCCAACCACAGCTGGAGTGTTGGGAGTGTTCACTCTCTCTGTTTCCCTGGGTTTGGGATCTTGGGGCCTGTGCTGTCCCTCTGGAAGAAACCTGTTATAATCCCTCTATGAAATTGAGATAGGAAGGTACATAAGAGTTAAAATCTCTTTTAAGAGTGGTGTATTACAAGTGCAAGATTTTGTTTGAGGAAAACATTCCCTAAACCTAAAAGAATAACTAAAGAAGGAGATATTTTAAATAGGAATTTAAACTATTAATCAATCTTAAGAACGGAATGGATGATTTTATCTGAGGTTCACATCTTATAGACTGCTTGTCATGTGGCTGCAGAGGGTTTTGTTTTTTGGTTTTTTGTTTTATTTTTTTTGAATAATCTGGTTCAAGCATAATTGCAACTAGAAAATCAAATGCTTTTAAATTGATCCTGATGCCATGTCAGTGGTGTTGGGTTTAGAAGCTCTCTGTAGCACTGCCCTTTATCAGCTGATGAATTGCAGAAATAGGAGCAGTATTTCATCTTGCTAAGAGAAAGCATTTTAATAGTGCTGTGGATACGGGGGTAAATTGCAATAATTGAAGATTAAAAAACTATTCTCCAAGTGTTCCTAGAGCTTAAATAGAGAGCTCAGAGAAGTTGTGTGTGTGTGTGTGTGGGGAAACAGGATGGTCTGCCCAGGCTGGCAGAGCATCTCTATGTATGTTCATTGTTGAAGCAGAACTAATGATAACACTTAAATGACAGGTACTGTGGGTGATAAGAATGAATGGTTTGGTAAATGGGGGAGATGACACCGTTAGGCAGAATAACTGGGCCGTTTAGTGAGCTGTGCTAACACAGACCAGTGTATTATTACTCAGTGCACTTTTTGTGAGCAGGGGCATTCTTGGGTTACAAGGCTCTTTCTGACCAAAGTTTCAAAATTTATTGTGACTGTTCGGTGTGACTCTTTGCGGACAAAACCTGAATGATGATAAATTCATAGGAAAAGTAGAATTTAGTTGCAGCAGAGGGGCATTTGATACTAATACTGGTGACATCCCACTTGTATGGTCCATTCAGTGTGAAAGGATTTTGAAAAGAAGAGGAAGAGGATCAAGCAGAGAGAGGAAATAGTGCAGAAATGGCGGAAATGTGCTCTACTGAGAGCACATCTACAACAGTGACAAGGTAGGAGTCTGGGTTCGCTTTATTTTGGTGGTGTTGTCTTCCCCAAATTTGTGGATAAAATTCAAGGGAATGCGTGATGTACTTTCTTTTACATCCTATGTATTGAGTTAAGATGCAAATCCAGTGTACAACTGGAACTGCACTTTGGAGAGGCTGGAAATGTTGGGCTAAATTGGAGCCTGTATTTGTAATTAACTTTCAGCTGTGAGAAACAACACTTGTGGTAGAGATGCAGTAAATGGTTTTCAGGTAAATGTGGATATTATTTAGGGAAATTGTAAAATATTGATATGCATGTCGTTTAAATTGAAATTGGAAAGAAATGGTTTATGAAGTAGATCAGATCTTGGGAGGAAATGCAGATGATTCTCTTAGCTAAATCAGAGAGGGTTGGCAGCAGAATGAAACGGATGGGATTTTGGTTGAATTTTTATCACTGGTTGCAATGGCAGCCCTTGTCTGTGGTACTGCTAATAGGGGTAAGCCTATTGCTGGGTTCTGCATCTGTTTCCCAGGAGACAGCAGTGGTGGGAATGTTTGGGTGCCAGGCTGTTGCCGTGATCATAACGGGTTGACGTCCATGGAGTGTTGGGGGCGCCAGGCGGTTGCTGTGGCCCCAGTGGGCTCCTGGAGTGTTTGGGGTCAGTGTGCAGTGCTGGGCACGGCCCTGGGCAGAGCAGCCTTGTGCCTGAGGGCAGGGGGAGGCCTCAGGAGGCTCTGGAGGATCAGCTGTGCCAGGGAAGCCCTCCTGCCAGCAGGGAAGCCCTCCTGCCAGCAGCCCTGTGGTGGTGGCTGAGTTACTTGCACCCTGTGACCCAAGCAGAATGCTCAACTTTTAACTTGCTGTCAGGCCTTCAAACAAGATTTCCCTTCTTTCTAGATGATGCTGTAATATTGTCCAAATGCGGTAAGCTGTGTCTGTGTTAGAATATCCTCCTTTCCTCATTGTTTGACCCATGTTATTTTTAGTGCAATAGCATTGTATCTGTCCAAAAGAGAGTTCTAGAAAGAAGTTGCTGTCATGGTGCAATGTAGTTTCTAAATGACATTGCAGGTATTTGAGACATGTTCTGGTACTAATGACAGTTTTTTCCTGCAATGATTTCTTTAGGGTTCTTGTAGGTGGAAATGAGTGTTCTTTCAGCTTGAATGAAATGTTCTTGAAAGATGGTGTTGGGCCTAGACAGGCTTGACTTGTGTCATGAGGTCATTCAGGGCTCAGATGCACTGCAAGTGATTGCATTTGTCATTTTCCACTTAATTTCTGAGCCACAGAATAGGCTGGTTTAAAGAGCTTTAAGCAACAAATGTTGAAGAGACTCACAGATTTATTTTGCCTTATGTCTGTGATTGCGTGCAATGACCAGGTTCTGTTCCTTAACCCCCAGGAGAAATGCCATGTCTGTAAATGCACGGTGAGATCAGGCCAGACTTGCTGTGGACAGGGCTCTGCAAGTTGTCTTTGTGGGCTGAATCCGAGTTTTAATTGTGTTCTGGACAGAAGGGCCGGCGATTGCTGCGCCGTGTTTTGGATGCGTGCAAAGCACCGGGGAAGTTGGAGCTTGAGCAGGAGGACGCTGAGGTGGTTTTGTCGGAGCACCGGGGACTCAGTGGGAGGTGTGTGAGACGTGAGGCAATTTGCAGGCAGCCTTTGGGGTGCTGGCTGTGCCGCTGCCGTCGGTGGTGCAGGAGCGGCCATGGGGTGTCAGCATTGCCCCACCTTCCCGCTGCGTGTCCCCGAGGCCGCCGCCACTGTCCCGGCACACTGTGCTGGCATTCCCAGAGTGCCAGCAAGGGTGCTGGGCTTGCTGCAAAGTCCTGTGCTCGCCGTGTGCATGTAGATTGTGTTTTCAAATGAATTTTAGCTGGAAAAAGGGAATTTTCAGAACGGGAATGAGGGACAGAGTAGAAAATGGAGATTTTCTGGAAATGTTTTTGCTAATGTAGCTCCAACTCCCTGTGTGGGATAACCCTGTTGTAGACTGCACCTTTTTGGATCCTTTCAGAGACGCCTGTCTGGGTGATGTTGCCATTCCAGGGCTGGTGCTCTGGGACGTGAGATGTGTCCTTTGTGTCATTGTTATGGCTTTTCCCAACCACAGCTGGAGTGTTGGGAGTGTTCACTCTCTCTGTTTCCCTGGGTTTGGGATCTTGGGGCCTGTGCTGTCCCTCTGGAAGAAACCTGTTATAATCCCTCTATGAAATTGAGATAGGAAGGTACATAAGAGTTAAAATCTCTTTTAAGAGTGGTGTATTACAAGTGCAAGATTTTGTTTGAGGAAAACATTCCCTAAACCTAAAAGAATAACTAAAGAAGGAGATATTTTAAATAGGAATTTAAACTATTAATCAATCTTAAGAACGGAATGGATGATTTTATCTGAGGTTCACATCTTATAGACTGCTTGTCATGTGGCTGCAGAGGGTTTTGTTTTTTGGTTTTTTGTTTTATTTTTTTTGAATAATCTGGTTCAAGCATAATTGCAACTAGAAAATCAAATGCTTTTAAATTGATCCTGATGCCATGTCAGTGGTGTTGGGTTTAGAAGCTCTCTGTAGCACTGCCCTTTATCAGCTGATGAATTGCAGAAATAGGAGCAGTATTTCATCTTGCTAAGAGAAAGCATTTTAATAGTGCTGTGGATACGGGGGTAAATTGCAATAATTGAAGATTAAAAAACTATTCTCCAAGTGTTCCTAGAGCTTAAATAGAGAGCTCAGAGAAGTTGTGTGTGTGTGTGTGTGGGGAAACAGGATGGTCTGCCCAGGCTGGCAGAGCATCTCTATGTATGTTCATTGTTGAAGCAGAACTAATGATAACACTTAAATGACAGGTACTGTGGGTGATAAGAATGAATGGTTTGGTAAATGGGGGAGATGACACCGTTAGGCAGAATAACTGGGCCGTTTAGTGAGCTGTGCTAACACAGACCAGTGTATTATTACTCAGTGCACTTTTTGTGAGCAGGGGCATTCTTGGGTTACAAGGCTCTTTCTGACCAAAGTTTCAAAATTTATTGTGACTGTTCGGTGTGACTCTTTGCGGACAAAACCTGAATGATGATAAATTCATAGGAAAAGTAGAATTTAGTTGCAGCAGAGGGGCATTTGATACTAATACTGGTGACATCCCACTTGTATGGTCCATTCAGTGTGAAAGGATTTTGAAAAGAAGAGGAAGAGGATCAAGCAGAGAGAGGAAATAGTGCAGAAATGGCGGAAATGTGCTCTACTGAGAGCACATCTACAACAGTGACAAGGTAGGAGTCTGGGTTCGCTTTATTTTGGTGGTGTTGTCTTCCCCAAATTTGTGGATAAAATTCAAGGGAATGCGTGATGTACTTTCTTTTACATCCTATGTATTGAGTTAAGATGCAAATCCAGTGTACAACTGGAACTGCACTTTGGAGAGGCTGGAAATGTTGGGCTAAATTGGAGCCTGTATTTGTAATTAACTTTCAGCTGTGAGAAACAACACTTGTGGTAGAGATGCAGTAAATGGTTTTCAGGTAAATGTGGATATTATTTAGGGAAATTGTAAAATATTGATATGCATGTCGTTTAAATTGAAATTGGAAAGAAATGGTTTATGAAGTAGATCAGATCTTGGGAGGAAATGCAGATGATTCTCTTAGCTAAATCAGAGAGGGTTGGCAGCAGAATGAAACGGATGGGATTTTGGTTGAATTTTTATCACTGGTTGCAATGGCAGCCCTTGTCTGTGGTACTGCTAATAGGGGTAAGCCTATTGCTGGGTTCTGCATCTGTTTCCCAGGAGACAGCAGTGGTGGGAATGTTTGGGTGCCAGGCTGTTGCCGTGATCATAACGGGTTGACGTCCATGGAGTGTTGGGGGCGCCAGGCGGTTGCTGTGGCCCCAGTGGGCTCCTGGAGTGTTTGGGGTCAGTGTGCAGTGCTGGGCACGGCCCTGGGCAGAGCAGCCTTGTGCCTGAGGGCAGGGGGAGGCCTCAGGAGGCTCTGGAGGATCAGCTGTGCCAGGGAAGCCCTCCTGCCAGCAGGCCTGTGGTGGTGGCTGAGTTACTTGCACCCTGTGACCCAACCAGAATGCTCAACTTTTAACTTGCTGTCAGGCCTTCAAACAAGATTTCCCTTCTTTCTAGATGATGCTGTAATATTGTCCAAATGCGGTAAGCTGTGTCTGTGTTAGAATATCCTCCTTTCCTCATTGTTTGACCCATGTTATTTTTAATGCAATGGCATTGTATCTGTCCAAAAGAGAGTTCTAGAAAGAAGTTGCTGTCATGGTGCAATGTAGTTTCTAAATGACATTGCAGGTATTTGAGACATGTTCTGGTACTAATGACAGCTTTTTTCCTGAAATGATTTCTTTAGGGTTCTTGTAGGTGGAAATGAGTGTTCTTTCAGCTTGAATGAAATGTTCTCGAAAGATGGTGCTGGGCCTAGACAGGCTTGACTTGTGTCATGAGGTCATTCAGGGCTCAGATGCACTGCAAGTGATTGCATTTGTCATTTTCCACTTAATTTATGAGCCAGAGAATAGGCTGGTTTAAAGACCTTTAAGCAACAAATGTTGAAGAGACTCACAGATTTATTTTGCCTTTTGTTTGTGAGTGTGTGCAATGATCAGGTTCTGTTCCTTAACCCCCAGGAGAAATGCCGTGTCTGTAAATGCACGGTGAGATCAGGCCAGACTTGCTGTGGACAGGGCTCTGCAAGTTGTCCTTGGGGGCTGAATCCGAGTTTTAATTGTGTTCTGGACAGAAGGGCCGGCGATTGCTGCGCCGTGTTTTGGATGCGTGCAAAGCAGCAGGGAAGTTGGAGCTTGAGCAGGAGGACGCTGAGGTGGTTTTGTCGGAGCACCGGGGGCTCAGTGGGAGGTGTGTGAGACGTGAGGCAATTTGCAGGCAGCCTTTGGGGTGCTGGCTGTGCCGCTGCCGTCGGTGGTGCAGGAGCAGCCATGGGGTGTCAGCATTGCCCCACCTTCCCGCTGCGTGTCCCCGAGGCCGCCCCCACTGTCCCGGCACACTGTGCTGGCATTTCCAGAGTGCCAGCAAAAGTGCTGGGCTTGCTGCAATGTCCTGTGCTTGCCGTGTGCATGTAGATGATGTTTTCAAATGAATTTTAGCTGGAAAAAGGGAATTTTCAGAACGGGAATGAGGGACAGAGTAGAAAATGGAGATTTTCTGGAAATGTTTTTGCTAATGTAGCTGCAACTGCCTGTGTGGGATAACCCTGTTGTAGACTGCACCTTTTTGGATCCTTTCAGAGACGCCTGTCTGGGTGATGTTGCCATTCCAGGGCTGGTGCTCTGGGACGTGAGATGTGTCCTTTGTGTTATTGTTATATCTTTTCCCAACCACAGCTGGAGTGTTGGGAGTGTTCACTCTCTCCGTTTCCCTGGGTTTGGGATCGTTGGGCCTGTGCTGTCCCTCTGGAAAAAACCTGTTATAATCCCTCTATGAAATTGAGATAGGAAGGTACATAAGAGTTAAAATCTCTTTTAAGAGTGGTGTATTACAAGTGCAAGATTTTGTTTGAAGAAAACATTCCCTAAACATAAAAGAATAACTAAAGAAGGAGATATTTTAAATAGGAATTTAAACTATTAATCAATCTTAAGAATGGAATGGATGATTTGATCTGAGGTTCACATCTTACAGAGTGCTTGTCATGTGGCTCCAGAGGGTTTTATTTTTTTTGTTTTTTGGTTTTCTTTTGTGAAAAATCTGGTTCAAGCATAATTGCAACTAGAAAATCAAATGCTTTTAAATTGATCCTGATGCCATGTCAGTGGTGTTGGGTTTAGAAGCTCTCTGTAGCACTGCCCTTTATCAGCTGATGAATTGCAGAAATAGGAGCAGTATTTCATCTTGCTAAGAGAAAGCATTTTAATAGTGCTGTGGATACGGGGGTAAATTGCAATAATTGAAGATTAAAAAACTATTCTCCAAGTGTTCCTAGAGCTTAAATAGAGAGCTCAGAGAAGTTGTGTGTGTGTGTGTGTGGGGAAACAGGATGGTCTGCCCAGGCTGGCAGAGCATCTCTATGTATGTTCATTGTTGAAGCAGAACTAATGATAACACTTAAATGACAGGTACTGTGGGTGATAAGAATGAATGGTTTGGTAAATGGGGGAGATGACACCGTTAGGCAGAATAACTGGGCCATTTAGTGAGCTGTGCTAACACAGACCAGTGTATTATTACTCAGTGCACTTTTTGTGAGCAGGGGCATTCTTGGGTTACAAGGCACTTTCTGAGCAAAGCTTCAAAATTTATTGTGACTATTCGGTGTGACTCTTTGCGGACAAAACCTGAATGATGATAAATTCATAGGAAAAGTAGAATTTAGTTGCAGCAGAGGGGCATTTGGTACTAATACGGGTGACATCCCACTTGTATGGTCAATTCAGTGTGAAAGGATTTTGAAAAGAAGAGGAGGAGTATCAAGCAGAGAGAGGAAATAGTGCAGAAATGGCAGAAATGTGCTCTACTGAGAGCACATCTACAACAGTGACAAGGTAGGAGTCTGGATTTGCTTTTTTTGGTGGTGTTGTCTTCCCCAAATTTGTGGATAAAATTCAAGGGAATGCATGATGTCCTTTCTTTTACATCCTATGTATTGAGATAAGATGGAAATCCAGTGTACAAATGGAAGTGCACTTTGGAGAGGCTGGAAATGTTGGGCTAAATTGGAGCCTGTATTTGTAATTAACTTTCAGCTGTGAGAAACAACACTTAAGGTAGAGATGCAGTAAATGGTTTTCAGGTAAATGTGGATATTATTTAGGGAAATTGTAAAATATTGATATGCATGTCGTTTGGTTTGAAACTGGAAAGAAATGGTTTATGAAGTAGATCAGATCTTGGGAAGAAACGCAGATGATTCTCTTAGCTAAATCAGAGAGGGTTGGCAGCAGAATGAAATGGATGGGATTTTGGTTGAATTTTTATCACTGGTTGCAATGGCAGCCTGTGTCTGTGGTACTGCTAATAGGGGTAATCCTATTGCTGGGTTCTGCATCTGTTTCCCAGGAGACAGCAGTGGTGGGAATGTTTGGGTGCCAGGCTGTTGCCGTGCTCATAATGGGTTGACGTCCATGGAGTGTTGGGGGCGCCAGGCGGTTGCTGTGGCCCCAGTGGGCTCCTGGAGTGTTTGGGGTCAGTGTGCAGTGCTGGGTACGGCCCTGGGCAGAGCAGCCTTGTGCCTGAGGGCAGGGGGAGGCCTCAGGAGGCTCTGGAGGATCAACTGTGCCAGGGAAGCCCTCCTGCCAGCAGGGAAGCCCTCCTGCCAGCAGGCCTGTGGTGGTGGCTGAGTTACTTGCACCCTGTGACCCAACCAGAATGCTCAACTTTTAACTTGCTGTCAGGCCTTCAAACAAGATTTCCCTTCTTTCTAGATGATGCTGAAATATTGTCCAAATGCGGTAAGCTGTGTCTGTGTTAGAACATCCTCCTTTCCTCATTGTTTGACCCAGGTTGTTTTTAGTGCAATAGCACTGTATCTGTCCAAAAGAGTGTTCTAGAAATAAGTTGCTGTCATGGTGCAATGCAGTTTCTAAATGACATTGCAGGTATTTGAGACATGTTCTGGTACTAATGACAGCTTTTTTCCTGCAATGATTTCTTTAGGGTTCTTGTAGGTGGAAATGAGTGTTCTTTCAGTTTGAATGAAATGTTCTCGAGAGATGGTGTTGTGCCTAGACAGGCTTGACTTGTGTCATGAGGTCATTCAGGGCTCAGATGCACTGCAAGTGATTGCATTTGTCATTTTCCACTTAATTTCTGAGCCAGAGAATAGGCTGGTTTAAAGAGCTTTAAGCAACAAATGTTGAAGAGACTTCCAGATTTATTTTGCCTTATGTCTGTGATTGCATGCAATGATCAGGTTCTGTTCCTTAACCCCCAGGAGAAATGCCATGTCTGTAAATGCACGGTGAGATCAGGCCAGACTTGCTGTGGACAGGGCTCTGCAAGTTGTCCTTGGGGGCTGAATCCGAGTTTTAATTGTGTTCTGGACAGAAGGGCCGGCGATTGCTGCGCCGTGTTTTGGATGCGTGCAAAGCACCGGGGAAGTTGGAGCTTGAGCAGGAGGACGCTGAGGTGGTTTTGTCGGAGCACCGGGGGCTCAGTGGGAGGTGTGTGAGACGTGAGGCAATTTGCAGGCAGCCTTTGGGGTGCTGGCTGTGCCGCTGCCGTCGGTGGTGCAGGAGCGGCCATGGGGTGTCAGCATTGCCCCACCTTCCCGCTGCGTGTCCCCGAGGCCGCCGCCACTGTCCCGGCACACTGTGCTGGCATTCCCAGAGTGCCAGCAAGGGTGCTGGGCTTGCTGCAAAGTCCTGTGCTCGCCGTGTGCATGTAGATTGTGTTTTCAAATGAATTTTAGCTGGAAAAAGGGAATTTTCAGAACGGGAATGAGGGACAGAGTAGAAAATGGAGATTTTCTGGAAATGTTTTTGCTAATGTAGCTCCAACTCCCTGTGTGGGATAACCCTGTTGTAGACTGCACCTTTTTGGATCCTTTCAGAGACGCCTGTCTGGGTGATGTTGCCATTCCAGGGCTGGTGCTCTGGGACGTGAGATGTGTCCTTTGTGTCATTGTTATGGCTTTTCCCAACCACAGCTGGAGTGTTGGGAGTGTTCACTCTCTCTGTTTCCCTGGGTTTGGGATCTTGGGGCCTGTGCTGTCCCTCTGGAAGAAACCTGTTATAATCCCTCTATGAAATTGAGATAGGAAGGTACATAAGAGTTAAAATCTCTTTTAAGAGTGGTGTATTACAAGTGCAAGATTTTGTTTGAGGAAAACATTCCCTAAACCTAAAAGAATAACTAAAGAAGGAGATATTTTAAATAGGAATTGAAACTATTAATCAATCTTAAGAACGGAATGGATGATTTTATCTGAGGTTCACATCTTATAGACTGCTTGTCATGTGGCTGCAGAGGGTTTTGTTTTTTGGTTTTTTGTTTTATTTTTTTTGAATAATCTGGTTCAAGCATAATTGCAACTAGAAAATCAAATGCTTTTAAATTGATCCTGATGCCATGTCAGTGGTGTTGGGTTTAGAAGCTCTCTGTAGCACTGCCCTTTATCAGCTGATGAATTGCAGAAATAGGAGCAGTATTTCATCTTGCTAAGAGAAAGCATTTTAATAGTGCTGTGGATACGGGGGTAAATTGCAATAATTGAAGATTAAAAAACTATTCTCCAAGTGTTCCTAGAGCTTAAATAGAGAGCTCAGAGAAGTTGTGTGTGTGTGTGTGTGGGGAAACAGGATGGTCTGCCCAGGCTGGCAGAGCATCTCTATGTATGTTCATTGTTGAAGCAGAACTAATGATAACACTTAAATGACAGGTACTGTGGGTGATAAGAATGAATGGTTTGGTAAATGGGGGAGATGACACCGTTAGGCAGAATAACTGGGCCGTTTAGTGAGCTGTGCTAACACAGACCAGTGTATTATTACTCAGTGCACTTTTTGTGAGCAGGGGCATTCTTGGGTTACAAGGCACTTTCTGAGCAAAGCTTCAAAATTTATTGTGACTATTCGGTGTGACTCTTTGCGGACAAAACCTGAATGATGATAAATTCATAGGAAAAGTAGAATTTAGTTGCAGCAGAGGGGCATTTGGTACTAATACGGGTGACATCCCACTTGTATGGTCAATTCAGTGTGAAAGGATTTTGAAAAGAAGAGGAGGAGTATCAAGCAGAGAGAGGAAATAGTGCAGAAATGGCGGAAATGTGCTCTACTGAGAGCACATCTACAACAGTGACAAGGTAGGAGTCTGGATTTGCTTTTTTTTGGTGTTGTTGTCTTCCCCAAATTTGTGGATAAAATTCAAGGGAATGCATGATGTCCTTTCTTTTACATCCTATGTATTGAGATAAGATGGAAATCCAGTGTACAAATGGAAGTGCACTTTGGAGAGGCTGGAAATGTTGGGCTAAATTGGAGCCTGTATTTGTAATTAACTTTCAGCTGTGAGAAACAACACTTAAGGTAGAGATGCAGTAAATGGTTTTCAGGTAAATGTGGATATTATTTAGGGAAATTGTAAAATATTGATATGCATGTCGTTTGGTTTGAAACTGGAAAGAAATGGTTTATGAAGTAGATCAGATCTTGGGAAGAAACGCAGATGATTCTCTTAGCTAAATCAGAGAGGGTTGGCAGCAGAATGAAATGGATGGGATTTTGGTTGAATTTTTATCACTGGTTGCAATGGCAGCCTGTGTCTGTGGTACTGCTAATAGGGGTAAGCCTATTGCTGGGTTCTGCATCTGTTTCCCAGGAGACAGCAGTGGTGGGAATGTTTGGGTGCCAGGCTGTTGCCGTGCTCATAATGGGTTGACGTCCATGGAGTGTTGGGGGCGCCAGGCGGTTGCTGTGGCCCCAGTGGGCTCCTGGAGTGTTTGGGGTCAGTGTGCAGTGCTGGGCACGGCCCTGGGCAGAGCAGCCTTGTGCCTGAGGGCAGGGGGAGGCCTCAGGAGGCTCTGGAGGATCAGCTGTGCCAGGGAAGCCCTCCTGCCAGCAGGGAAGCCCTCCTGCCAGCAGGCCTGTGGTGGTGGCTGAGTTACTTGCACCCTGTGACCCAACCAGAATGCTCAACTTTTAACTTGCTGTCAGGCCTTCAAACAAGATTTCCCTTCTTTCTAGATGATGCTGAAATATTGTCCAAATGCGGTAAGCTGTGTCTGTGTTAGAACATCCTCCTTTCCTCATTGTTTGACCCAGGTTATTTTTAGTGCAATAGCACTGTATCTGTCCAAAAGAGTGTTCTAGAAATAAGTTGCTGTCATGGTGCAATGCAGTTTCTAAATGACATTGCAGGTATTTGAGACATGTTCTGGTACTAATGACAGCTTTTTTCCTGCAATGATTTCTTTAGGGTTCTTGTAGGTGGAAATGAGTGTTCTTTCAGCTTGAATGAAATGTTCTTGAAAGATGGTGTTGGGCCTAGACAGGCTTGACTTGTGTCATGAGATCATTCAGGGCTCAGATGCACTGCAAGTGATTGCATTTGTCATTTTCCACTTAATTTCTGAGCCAGAGAATAGGCTGGTTTAAAGAGCTTTAAGCAACAAATGTTGAAGAGACTTCCAGATTTATTTTGCCTTATGTCTGTGATTGCGTGCAATGACCAGGTTCTGTTCCTTAACCCCCAGGAGAAATGCCATGCCTGTAAATGCACGGTGAGATCAGGCCAGACTTGCTGTATACAGGGCTCTGCAAGTTGTCCTTGGGGGCTGAATCCGAGTTTTAATTGTGTTCTGGACAGAAGGGCCGGCGATTGCTGGGCCGTGTTTTGGATGCGTGCAAAGCACCGGGGAAGTTGGAGCTTGAGCAGGAGGACGCTGAGGTGGTTTTGTCGGAGCACCGGGGGCTCAGTGGGAGGTGTGTGAGACGTGAGGCAATTTGCAGGCAGCCTTTGGGGTGCTGGCTGTGCCGCTGCCGTCGGTGGTGCAGGAGCAGCCATGGGGTGTCAGCATTGCCCCACCTTCCCGCTGCGTGTCCCCGAGGCCGCCGCCACTGTCCCGGCACACTGTGCTGGCATTTCCAGAGTGCCAGCAAGGGTGCTGGGCTTGCTGCAAAGTCCTGTGCTCGCCGTGTGCATGTAGATTGTGTTTTCAAATGAATTTTAGCTGGAAAAAGGGAATTTTCAGAACGGGAATGAGGGACAGAGTAGAAAATGGAGATTTTCTGGAAATGTTTTTGCTAATGTAGCTGCAACTGCCTGTGTGGGATAACCCTGTTGTAGACTGCACCTTTTTGGATCCTTTCAGAGACGCCTGTCTGGGTGATGTTGCCATTCCAGGGCTGGTGCTCTGGGACGTGAGATGTGTCCTTTGTGTCATTGTTATGGCTTTTCCCAACCACAGCTGGAGTGTTGGGAGTGTTCACTCTCTCTGTTTCCCTGGGTTTGGGATCTTGGGGCCTGTGCTGTCCCTCTGGAAGAAACCTGTTATAATCCCTCTATGAAATTGAGATAGGAAGGTACATAAGAGTTAAAATCTCTTTTAAGAGTGGTGTATTACAAGGGCAAGATTTTGTTTGAGGAAAACATTCCCTAAACCTAAAAGAATAACTAAAGAAGGAGATATTTTAAATAGGAATTTAAACTATTAATCAATCTTAAGAACGGAATGGATGATTTTATCTGAGGTTCACATCTTATAGACTGCTTGTCATGTGGCTGCAGAGGGTTTTGTTTTTTGGTTTTTTGTTTTGTTTTTTTTTTTTTTGAATAATCTGGTTCAAGCATAATTGCAACTAGAAAATCAAATGCTTTTAAATTGATCCTGATGCCATGTCAGTGGTGTTGGGTTTAGAAGCTCTCTGTAGCACTGCCCTTTATCAGCTGATGAATTGCAGAAATAGGAGCAGTATTTCATCTTGCTAAGAGAAAGCATTTTAATAGTGCTGTGGATACGGGGGTAAATTGCAATAATTGAAGATTAAAAAACTATTCTCCAAGTGTTCCTAGAGCTTAAATAGAGAGCTCAGAGAAGTTGTGTGTGTGTGTGTGTGGGGAAACAGGATGGTCTGCCCAGGCTGGCAGAGCATCTCTATGTATGTTCATTGTTGAAGCAGAACTAATGATAACACTTAAATGACAGGTACTGTGGGTGATAAGAATGAATGGTTTGGTAAATGGGGGAGATGACACCGTTAGGCAGAATAACTGGGCCGTTTAGTGAGCTGTGCTAACACAGACCAGTGTATTATTACTCAGTGCACTTTTTGTGAGCAGGGGCATTCTTGGGTTACAAGGCACTTTCTGAGCAAAGCTTCAAAATTTATTGTGACTATTCGGTGTGACTCTTTGCGGACAAAACCTGAATGATGATAAATTCATAGGAAAAGTAGAATTTAGTTGCAGCAGAGGGGCATTTGGTACTAATACGGGTGACATCCCACTTGTATGGTCAATTCAGTGTGAAAGGATTTTGAAAAGAAGAGGAGGAGGATCAAGCAGAGAGAGGAAATAGTGCAGAAATGGCGGAAATGTGCTCTACTGAGAGCACATCTACAACAGTGACAAGGTAGGAGTCTGGATTTGCTTTTTTTTGGTGTTGTTGTCTTCCCCAAATTTGTGGATAAAATTCAAGGGAATGCATGATGTCCTTTCTTTTACATCCTATGTATTGAGATAAGATGGAAATCCAGTGTACAAATGGAAGTGCACTTTGGAGAGGCTGGAAATGTTGGGCTAAATTGGAGCCTGTATTTGTAATTAACTTTCAGCTGTGAGAAACAACACTTAAGGTAGAGATGCAGTAAATGGTTTTCAGGTAAATGTGGATATTATTTAGGGAAATTGTAAAATATTGATATGCATGTCGTTTGGTTTGAAACTGGAAAGAAATGGTTTATGAAGTAGATCAGATCTTGGGAAGAAACGCAGATGATTCTCTTAGCTAAATCAGAGAGGGTTGGCAGCAGAATGAAATGGATGGGATTTTGTTGAATTTTTATCACTGGTAGCAATGGCAGCCTGTGTCTGTGGTACTGCTAATAGGGGTAATCCTATTGCTGGGTTCTGCATCTGTTTCCCAGGAGACAGCAGTGGTGGGAATGTTTGGGTGCCAGGCTGTTGCCGTGCTCATAATGGGTTGACGTCCATGGAGTGTTGGGAGCGCCAGGCGGTTGCTGTGGCCCCAGTGGGCTCCTGGAGTGTTTGGGGTCAGTGTGCAGTGCTGGGTACGGCCCTGGGCAGAGCAGCCTTGTGCCTGAGGGCAGGGGGAGGCCTCAGGAGGCTCTGGAGGATCAGCTGTGCCAGGGAAGCCCTCCTGCCAGCAGGGAAGCCCTCCTGCCAGCAGGGAAGCCCTCCTGCCAGCAGGCCTGTGGTGGTGGCTGAGTTACTTGCACCCTGTGACCCAACCAGAATGCTCAACTTTTAACTTGCTGTCAGGCCTTCAAACAAGATTTCCCTTCTTTCTAGATGATGCTGAAATATTGTCCAAATGCGGTAAGCTGTGTCTGTGTTAGAACATCCTCCTTTCCTCATTGTTTGACCCAGGTTATTTTTAGTGCAATAGCACTGTATCTGTCCAAAAGAGTGTTCTAGAAATAAGTTGCTGTCATGGTGCAATGCAGTTTCTAAATGACATTGCAGGTATTTGAGACATGTTCTGGTACTAATGACAGCTTTTTTCCTGCAATGATTTCTTTAGGGTTCTTGTAGGTGGAAATGAGTGTTCTTTCAGCTTGAATGAAATGTTCTCAAAAGATGGTGTTGGGCCTAGACAGGCTTGACTTGTGTCATGAGGTCATTCAGGGCTCAGATGCACTGCAAGTGATTGCATTTGTCATTTTCCACTTAATTTCTGAGCCAGAGAATAGGCTGGTTTAAAGAGCTTTAAGCAACAAATGTTGAAGAGACTTCCAGATTTATTTTGCCTTATGTCTGTGATTGCGTGCAATGACCAGGTTCTGTTCCTTAACCCCCAGGAGAAATGCCATGCCTGTAAATGCACGGTGAGATCAGGCCAGACTTGCTGTGGACAGGGCTCTGCAAGTTGTCCTTGTGGGCTGAATCCGAGTTTTAATTGTGTTCTGGACAGAAGGGCCGGCGATTGCTGCGCCGTGTTTTGGACGCGTGCAAAGCAGCAGGGAAGTTGGAGCTTGAGCAGGAGGACGCTGAGGTGGTTTTGTCGGAGCACCGGGGGCTCAGTGGGAGGTGTGTGAGACGTGAGGCAATTTGCAGGCAGCCTTTGGGGTGCTGGCTGTGCCGCTGCCGTCGGTGGTGCAGGAGCAGCCATGGGGTGTCAGCATTGCCCCACCTTCCCGCTGCGTGTCCCCGAGGCCGCCGCCACTGTCCCGGCACACTGTGCTGGCATTTCCAGAGTGCCAGCAAGGGTGCTGGGCTTGCTGCAAAGTCCTGTGCTCGCCGTGTGCATGTAGATTGTGTTTTCAAATGAATTTTAGCTGGAAAAAGGGAATTTTCAGAACGGGAATGAGGGACAGAGTAGAAAATGGAGATTTTCTGGAAATGTTTTTGCTAATGTAGCTGCAACTGCCTGTGTGGGATAACCCTGTTGTAGACTGCACCTTTTTGGATCCTTTCAGAGACGCCTGTCTGGGTGATGTTGCCATTCCAGGGCTGGTGCTCTGGGACGTGAGATGTGTCCTTTGTGTCATTGTTATGGCTTTTCCCAACCACAGCTGGAGTGTTGGGAGTGTTCACTCTCTCTGTTTCCCTGGGTTTGGGATCTTGGGGCCTGTGCTGTCCCTCTGGAAGAAACCTGTTATAATCCCTCTATGAAATTGAGATAGGAAGGTACATAAGAGTTAAAATCTCTTTTAAGAGTGGTGTATTACAAGTGCAAGATTTTGTTTGAGGAAAACATTCCCTAAACCTAAAAGAATAACTAAAGAAGGAGATATTTTAAATAGGAATTTAAACTATTAATCAATCTTAAGAACGGAATGGATGATTTTATCTGAGGTTCACATCTTATAGACTGCTTGTCATGTGGCTGCAGAGGGTTTTGTTTTTTGGTTTTTTGTTTTATTTTTTTTGAATAATCTGGTTCAAGCATAATTGCAACTAGAAAATCAAATGCTTTTAAATTGATCCTGATGCCATGTCAGTGGTGTTGGGTTTAGAAGCTCTCTGTAGCACTGCCCTTTATCAGCTGATGAATTGCAGAAATAGGAGCAGTATTTCATCTTGCTAAGAGAAAGCATTTTAATAGTGCTGTGGATACGGGGGTAAATTGCAATAATTGAAGATTAAAAAACTATTCTCCAAGTGTTCCTAGAGCTTAAATAGAGAGCTCAGAGAAGTTGTGTGTGTGTGTGTGTGGGGAAACAGGATGTTCTGCCCAGGCTGGCAGAGCATCTCTATGTATGTTCATTGTTGAAGCAGAACTAATGATAACACTTAAATGACAGGTACTGTGGGTGATAAGAATGAATGGTTTGGTAAATGGGGGAGATGACACCGTTAGGCAGAATAACTGGGCCGTTTAGTGAGCTGTGCTAACACAGACCAGTGTATTATTACTCAGTGCACTTTTTGTGAGCAGGGGCATTCTTGGGTTACAAGGCTCTTTCTGACCAAAGCTTCAAAATTTATTGTGACTATTCGGTGTGACTCTTTGCGGACAAAACCTGAATGATGATAAATTCATAGGAAAAGTAGAATTTAGTTGCAGCAGAGGGGCATTTGGTACTAATACGGGTGACATCCCACTTGTATGGTCAATTCAGTGTGAAAGGATTTTGAAAAGAAGAGGAGGAGGATCAAGCAGAGAGAGGAAATAGTGCAGAAATGGCGGAAATGTGCTCTACTGAGAGCACATCTACAACAGTGACAAGGTAGGAGTCTGGATTTGCTTTTTTTTGGTGTTGTTGTCTTCCCCAAATTTGTGGATAAAATTCAAGGGAATGCATGATGTCCTTTCTTTTACATCCTATGTATTGAGATAAGATGGAAATCCAGTGTACAAATGGAAGTGCACTTTGGAGAGGCTGGAAATGTTGGGCTAAATTGGAGCCTGTATTTGTAATTAACTTTCAGCTGTGAGAAACAACACTTAAGGTAGAGATGCAGTAAATGGTTTTCAGGTAAATGTGGATATTATTTAGGGAAATTGTAAAATATTGATATGCATGTCGTTTGGTTTGAAACTGGAAAGAAATGGTTTATGAAGTAGATCAGATCTTGGGAAGAAACGCAGATGATTCTCTTAGCTAAATCAGAGAGGGTTGGCAGCAGAATGAAATGGATGGGATTTTGGTTGAATTTTTATCACTGGTTGCAATGGCAGCCTGTGTCTGTGGTACTGCTAATAGGGGTAATCCTATTGCTGGGTTCTGCATCTGTTTCCCAGGAGACAGCAGTGGTGGGAATGTTTGGGTGCCAGGCTGTTGCCGTGCTCATAATGGGTTGACGTCCATGGAGTGTTGGGGGCGCCAGGCGGTTGCTGTGGCCCCAGTGGGCTCCTGGAGTGTTTGGGGTCAGTGTGCAGTGCTGGGTACGGCCCTGGGCAGAGCAGCCTTGTGCCTGAGGGCAGGGGGAGGCCTCAGGAGGCTCTGGAGGATCAACTGTGCCAGGGAAGCCCTCCTGCCAGCAGGGAAGCCCTCCTGCCAGCAGGCCTGTGGTGGTGGCTGAGTTACTTGCACCCTGTGACCCAACCAGAATGCTCAACTTTTAACTTGCTGTCAGGCCTTCAAACAAGATTTCCCTTCTTTCTAGATGATGCTGAAATATTGTCCAAATGCGGTAAGCTGTGTCTGTGTTAGAACATCCTCCTTTCCTCATTGTTTGACCCAGGTTATTTTTAGTGCAATAGCACTGTATCTGTCCAAAAGAGTGTTCTAGAAATAAGTTGCTGTCATGGTGCAATGCAGTTTCTAAATGACATTGCAGGTATTTGAGACATGTTCTGGTACTAATGACAGCTTTTTTCCTGCAATGATTTCTTTAGGGTTCTTGTAGGTGGAAATGAGTGTTCTTTCAGCTTGAATGAAATGTTCTCGAGAGATGGTGTTGTGCCTAGACAGGCTTGACTTGTGTCATGAGGTCATTCAGGGCTCAGATGCACTGCAAGTGATTGCATTTGTCATTTTCCACTTAATTTCTGAGCCAGAGAATAGGCTGGTTTAAAGAGCTTTAAGCAACAAATGTTGAAGAGACTTACAGATTTATTTTGCCTTATGTCTGTGATTGCATGCAATGATCAGGTTCTGTTCCTTAACCCCCAGGAGAAATGCCATGTCTGTAAATGCACGGTGAGATCAGGCCAGACTTGCTGTGGACAGGGCTCTGCAAGTTGTCCTTGGGGGCTGAATCCGAGTTTTAATTGTGTTCTGGACAGAAGGGCCGGCGATTGCTGCGCCGTTTTTTGGACGCGTGCAAAGCAGCAGGGAAGTTGGAGCTTGAGCAGGAGGACGCTGAGGTGGTTTTGTTGGAGCACCGGGGGCTCAGTGGGAGGTGTGTGAGACGTGAGGCAATTTGCAGGCAGCCTTTGGGGTGCTGGCTGTGCCGCTGCCGTCGGTGGTGCAGGAGCAGCCATGGGGTGTCAGCATTGCCCCACCTTCCCGCTGCGTGTCCCCGAGGCCGCCGCCACTGTCCCGGCACACTGTGCTGGCATTCCCAGAGTGCCAGCAAGGGTGCTGGGCTTGCTGCAAAGTCCTGTGCTCGCCGTGTGCATGTAGATTGTGTTTTCAAATGAATTTTAGCTGGAAAAAGGGAATTTTCAGAACGGGAATGAGGGACAGAGTAGAAAATGGAGATTTTCTGGAAATGTTTTTGCTAATGTAGCTGCAACTGCCTGTGTGGGATAACCCTGTTGTAGACTGCACCTTTTTGGATCCTTTCAGAGACGCCTGTCTGGGTGATGTTGCCATTCCAGGGCTGGTGCTCTGGGACGTGAGATGTGTCCTTTGTGTCATTGTTATGGCTTTTCCCAACCACAGCTGGAGTGTTGGGAGTGTTCACTCTCTCTGTTTCCCTGGGTTTGGGATCTTGGGGCCTGTGCTGTCCCTCTGGAAGAAACCTGTTATAATCCCTCTATGAAATTGAGATAGGAAGGTACATAAGAGTTAAAATCTCTTTTAAGAGTGGTGTATTACAAGTGCAAGATTTTGTTTGAGGAAAACATTCCCTAAACCTAAAAGAATAACTAAAGAAGGAGATATTTTAAATAGGAATTGAAACTATTAATCAATCTTAAGAACGGAATGGATGATTTTATCTGAGGTTCACATCTTATAGACTGCTTGTCATGTGGCTGCAGAGGGTTTTGTTTTTTGGTTTTTTGTTTTATTTTTTTTGAATAATCTGGTTCAAGCATAATTGCAACTAGAAAATCAAATGCTTTTAAATTGATCCTGATGCCATGTCAGTGGTGTTGGGTTTAGAAGCTCTCTGTAGCACTGCCCTTTATCAGCTGATGAATTGCAGAAATAGGAGCAGTATTTCATCTTGCTAAGAGAAAGCATTTTAATAGTGCTGTGGATACGGGGGTAAATTGCAATAATTGAAGATTAAAAAACTATTCTCCAAGTGTTCCTAGAGCTTAAATAGAGAGCTCAGAGAAGTTGTGTGTGTGTGTGTGTGGGGAAACAGGATGTTCTGCCCAGGCTGGCAGAGCATCTCTATGTATGTTCATTGTTGAAGCAGAACTAATGATAACACTTAAATGACAGGTACTGTGGGTGATAAGAATGAATGGTTTGGTAAATGGGGGAGATGACACCGTTAGGCAGAATAACTGGGCCGTTTAGTGAGCTGTGCTAACACAGACCAGTGTATTATTACTCAGTGCACTTTTTGTGAGCAGGGGCATTCTTGGGTTACAAGGCACTTTCTGAGCAAAGCTTCAAAATTTATTGTGACTATTCGGTGTGACTCTTTGCGGACAAAACCTGAATGATGATAAATTCATAGGAAAAGTAGAATTTAGTTGCAGCAGAGGGGCATTTGGTACTAATACGGGTGACATCCCACTTGTATGGTCAATTCAGTGTGAAAGGATTTTGAAAAGAAGAGGAGGAGTATCAAGCAGAGAGAGGAAATAGTGCAGAAATGGCAGAAATGTGCTCTACTGAGAGCACATCTACAACAGTGACAAGGTAGGAGTCTGGATTTGCTTTTTTTTGGTGTTGTTGTCTTCCCCAAATTTGTGGATAAAATTCAAGGGAATGCATGATGTCCTTTCTTTTACATCCTATGTATTGAGATAAGATGGAAATCCAGTGTACAAATGGAAGTGCACTTTGGAGAGGCTGGAAATGTTGGGCTAAATTGGAGCCTGTATTTGTAATTAACTTTCAGCTGTGAGAAACAACACTTAAGGTAGAGATGCAGTAAATGGTTTTCAGGTAAATGTGGATATTATTTAGGGAAATTGTAAAATATTGATATGCATGTCGTTTGGTTTGAAACTGGAAAGAAATGGTTTATGAAGTAGATCAGATCTTGGGAAGAAACGCAGATGATTCTCTTAGCTAAATCAGAGAGGGTTGGCAGCAGAATGAAATGGATGGGATTTTGGTTGAATTTTTATCACTGGTTGCAATGGCAGCCTGTGTCTGTGGTACTGCTAATAGGGGTAATCCTATTGCTGGGTTCTGCATCTGTTTCCCAGGAGACAGCAGTGGTGGGAATGTTTGGGTGCCAGGCTGTTGCCGTGCTCATAATGGGTTGACGTCCATGGAGTGTTGAGGGCGCCAGGCGGTTGCTGTGGCCCCAGTGGGCTCCTGGAGTGTTTGGGGTCAGTGTGCAGTGCTGGGCACGGCCCTGGGCAGAGCAGCCTTGTGCCTGAGGGCAGGGGGAGGCCTCAGGAGGCTCTGGAGGATCAGCTGTGCCAGGGAAGCCCTCCTGCCAGCAGGGAAGCCCTCCTGCCAGCAGGCCTGTGGTGGTGGCTGAGTTACTTGCACCCTGTGACCCAACCAGAATGCTCAACTTTTAACTTGCTGTCAGGCCTTCAAACAAGATTTCCCTTCTTTCTAGATGATGCTGAAATATTGTCCAAATGCGGTAAGCTGTGTCTGTGTTAGAACATCCTCCTTTCCTCATTGTTTGACCCAGGTTATTTTTAGTGCAATAGCACTGTATCTGTCCAAAAGAGTGTTCTAGAAATAAGTTGCTGTCATGGTGCAATGCAGTTTCTAAATGACATTGCAGGTATTTGAGACATGTTCTGGTACTAATGACAGCTTTTTTCCTGCAATGATTTCTTTAGGGTTCTTGTAGGTGGAAATGAGTGTTCTTTCAGCTTGAATGAAATGTTCTCGAGAGATGGTGTTGGGCCTAGACAGGCTCGACTTGTGTCATGAGATCATTCAGGGCTCAGATGCACTGCAAGTGATTGCATTTGTCATTTTCCACTTAATTTCTGAGCCAGAGAATAGGCTGGTTTAAAGAGCTTTAAGCAACAAATGTTGAAGAGACTTCCAGATTTATTTTGCCTTATGTCTGTGATTGCGTGCAATGACCAGGTTCTGTTCCTTAACCCCCAGGAGAAATGCCATGCCTGTAAATGCACGGTGAGATCAGGCCAGACTTGCTGTATACAGGGCTCTGCAAGTTGTCCTTGGGGGCTGAATCCGAGTTTTAATTGTGTTCTGGACAGAAGGGCCGGCGATTGCTGGGCCGTGTTTTGGATGCGTGCAAAGCACCGGGGAAGTTGGAGCTTGAGCAGGAGGACGCTGAGGTGGTTTTGTCGGAGCACCGGGGGCTCAGTGGGAGGTGTGTGAGACGTGAGGCAATTTGCAGGCAGCCTTTGGGGTGCTGGCTGTGCCGCTGCCGTCGGTGGTGCAGGAGCGGCCATGGGGTGTCAGCATTGCCCCACCTTCCCGCTGCGTGTCCCCGAGGCCGCCGCCACTGTCCCGGCACACTGTGCTGGCATTTCCAGAGTGCCAGCAAGGGTGCTGGGCTTGCTGCAAAGTCCTGTGCTTGCCATGTGCATGTAGATGATGTTTTCAAATGAATTTTAGCTCGAAAAAGGGAATTTTCAGAACGGGAATGAGGGACAGAGAAGAAAATGGAGATTTTCTGGAAATGTTTTTGCTAATGTAGCTGCAACTGCCTGTGTGGGATAACCCTGTTGTAGACTGCACCTTTTTGGATCCTTTCAGAGACGCCTGTCTGGGTGATGTTGCCATTCCAGGGCTGGTGCTCTGGGACGTGAGATGTGTCCTTTGTGTCATTGTTATGGCTTTTCCCAACCACAGCTGGAGTGTTGGGAGTGTTCACTCTCTCTGTTTCCCTGGGTTTGGGATCTTGGGGCCTGTGCTGTCCCTCTGGAAGAAACCTGTTATAATCCCTCTATGAAATTGAGATAGGAAGGTACATAAGAGTTAAAATCTCTTTTAAGAGTGGTGTATTACAAGTGCAAGATTTTGTTTGAGGAAAACATTCCCTAAACCTAAAAGAATAACTAAAGAAGGAGATATTTTAAATAGGAATTTAAACTATTAATCAATCTTAAGAACGGAATGGATGATTTTATCTGAGGTTCACATCTTATAGACTGCTTGTCATGTGGCTGCAGAGGGTTTTGTTTTTTGGTTTTTTGTTTTTTTTTTTTGAATAATCTGGTTCAAGCATAATTGCAACTAGAAAATCAAATGCTTTTAAATTGATCCTGATGCCATGTCAGTGGTGTTGGGTTTAGAAGCTCTCTGTAGCACTGCCCTTTATCAGCTGATGAATTGCAGAAATAGGAGCAGTATTTCATCTTGCTAAGAGAAAGCATTTTAATAGTGCTGTGGATACGGGGGTAAATTGCAATAATTGAAGATTAAAAAACTATTCTCCAAGTGTTCCTAGAGCTTAAATAGAGAGCTCAGAGAAGTTGTGTGTGTGTGTGTGTGGGGAAACAGGATGTTCTGCCCAGGCTGGCAGAGCATCTCTATGTATGTTCATTGTTGAAGCAGAACTAATATTAACACTTAAATGACAGGTACTGTGGGTGATAAGAATGAATGGTTTGGTTAAAGGGGGGAGATGACACCGTTAGGCAGAATAACTGGGCCATTTAGTGAGCTGTGCTAACACAGACCAGTGTATTATTACTCAGTGCACTTTTTGTGAGCAGGGGCATTCTTGGGTTACAAGGCTCTTTCTGACCAAAGCTTCAAAATTTATTGTGACTGTTCGGTGTGACTCTTTGCGGACAAAACCTGAATGATGATAAATTCATAGGAAAAGTAGAATTTAGTTGCAGCAGAGGGGCATTTGATACTAATACTGGTGACATCCCACTTGAATGGTCCATTCAGTGTGAAAGGATTTTGAAAAGAAGAGGAAGAGTATCAAGCAGAGAGAGGAAATAGTGCAGAAATGGCGGAAATGTGCTCTACTGAGAGCACATCTACAACAGTGACAAGGTAGGAGTCTGGGTTCGCTTTATTTTGGTGGTGTTGTCTTCCCCAAATTTGTGGATAAAATTCAAGGGAATGCGTGATGTACTTTCTTTTACATCCTATGTATTGAGTTAAGATGCAAATCCAGTGTACAACTGGAACTGCACTTTGGAGAGGCTGGAAATGTTGGGCTAAATTGGAGCCTGTATTTGTAATTAACTTTCAGCTGTGAGAAACAACACTTGTGGTAGAGATGCAGTAAATGGTTTTCAGGTAAATGTGGATATTATTTAGGGAAATTGTAAAATATTGATATGCATGTCGTTTGGTTTGAAACTGGAAAGAAATGGTTTATGAAGTAGATCAGATCTTGGGAAGAAACGCAGATGATTCTCTTAGCTAAATCAGAGAGGGTTGGCAGCAGAATGAAATGGATGGGATTTTGGTTGAATTTTTATCACTGGTTGCAATGGCAGCCTGTGTCTGTGGTACTGCTAATAGGGGTAATCCTATTGCTGGGTTCTGCATCTGTTTCCCAGGAGACAGCAGTGGTGGGAATGTTTGGGTGCCAGGCTGTTGCCGTGCTCATAATGGGTTGACGTCCATGGAGTGTTGGGGGCGCCAGGCGGTTGCTGTGGCCCCAGTGGGCTCCTGGAGTGTTTGGGGTCAGTGTGCAGTGCTGGGCACGGCCCTGGGCAGAGCAGCCTTGTGCCTGAGGGCAGGGGGAGGCCTCCGGAGGCTCTGGAGGATCAGCTGTGCCAGGGAAGCCCTCCTGCCAGCAGGGAAGCCCTCCTGCCAGCAGGCCTGTGGTGGTGGCTGAGTTACTTGCACCCTGTGACCCAACCAGAATGCTCAACTTTTAACTTGCTGTCAGGCCTTCAAACAAGATTTCCCTTCTTTCTAGATGATGCTGAAATATTGTCCAAATGCGGTAAGCTGTGTCTGTGTTAGAACATCCTCCTTTCCTCATTGTTTGACCCAGGTTATTTTTAGTGCAATAGCACTGTATCTGTCCAAAAGAGTGTTCTAGAAATAAGTTGCTGTCATGGTGCAATGCAGTTTCTAAATGACATTGCAGGTATTTGAGACATGTTCTGGTACTAATGACAGCTTTTTTCCTGCAATGATTTCTTTAGGGTTCTTGTAGGTGGAAATGAGTGTTCTTTCAGCTTGAATGAAATGTTCTCGAAAGATGGTGTTGGGCCTAGACAGGCTTGACTTGTGTCATGAGATCATTCAGGGCTCAGATGCACTGCAAGTGATTGCATTTGTCATTTTCCACTTAATTTCTGAGCCAGAGAATAGGCTGGTTTAAAGAGCTTTAAGCAACAAATGTTGAAGAGACTTCCAGATTTATTTTGCCTTATGTCTGTGATTGCGTGCAATGACCAGGTTCTGTTCCTTAACCCCCAGGAGAAATGCCATGCCTGTAAATGCACGGTGAGATCAGGCCAGACTTGCTGTATACAGGGCTCTGCAAGTTGTCCTTGGGGGCTGAATCCGAGTTTTAATTGTGTTCTGGACAGAAGGGCCGGCGATTGCTGGGCCGTGTTTTGGATGCGTGCAAAGCACCGGGGAAGTTGGAGCTTGAGCAGGAGGACGCTGAGGTGGTTTTGTCGGAGCACCGGGGGCTCAGTGGGAGGTGTGTGAGACGTGAGGCAATTTGCAGGCAGCCTTTGGGGTGCTGGCTGTGCCGCTGCCGTCGGTGGTGCAGGAGCAGCCATGGGGTGTCAGCATTGCCCCACATTCCCGCTGCGTGTCCCCGAGGCCGCCGCCACTGTCCCGGCACACTGTGCTGGCATTTCCAGAGTGCCAGCAAGGGTGCTGGGCTTGCTGCAAAGTCCTGTGCTCGCCGTGTGCATGTAGATTGTGTTTTCAAATGAATTTTAGCTGGAAAAAGGGAATTTTCAGAACGGGAATGAGGGACAGAGTAGAAAATGGAGATTTTCTGGAAATGTTTTTGCTAATGTAGCTGCAACTGCCTGTGTGGGATAACCCTGTTGTAGACTGCACCTTTTTGGATCCTTTCAGAGACGCCTGTCTGGGTGATGTTGCCATTCCAGGGCTGGTGCTCTGGGACGTGAGATGTGTCCTTTGTGTCATTGTTATGGCTTTTCCCAACCACAGCTGGAGTGTTGGGAGTGTTCACTCTCTCTGTTTCCCTGGGTTTGGGATCTTGGGGCCTGTGCTGTCCCTCTGGAAGAAACCTGTTATAATCCCTCTATGAAATTGAGATAGGAAGGTACATAAGAGTTAAAATCTCTTTTAAGAGTGGTGTATTACAAGTGCAAGATTTTGTTTGAGGAAAACATTCCCTAAACCTAAAAGAATAACTAAAGAAGGAGATATTTTAAATAGGAATTTAAACTATTAATCAATCTTAAGAACGGAATGGATGATTTTATCTGAGGTTCACATCTTATAGACTGCTTGTCATGTGGCTGCAGAGGGTTTTGTTTTTTGGTTTTTTGTTTTGTTTTTTTTTTTTGAATAATCTGGTTCAAGCATAATTGCAACTAGAAAATCAAATGCTTTTAAATTGATCCTGATGCCATGTCAGTGGTGTTGGGTTTAGAAGCTCTCTGTAGCACTGCCCTTTATCAGCTGATGAATTGCAGAAATAGGAGCAGTATTTCATCTTGCTAAGAGAAAGCATTTTAATAGTGCTGTGGATACGGGGGTAAATTGCAATAATTGAAGATTAAAAAACTATTCTCCAAGTGTTCCTAGAGCTTAAATAGAGAGCTCAGAGAAGTTGTGTGTGTGTGTGTGTGGGGAAACAGGATGGTCTGCCCAGGCTGGCAGAGCATCTCTATGTATGTTCATTGTTGAAGCAGAACTAATGATAACACTTAAATGACAGGTACTGTGGGTGATAAGAATGAATGGTTTGGTAAATGGGGGAGATGACACCGTTAGGCAGAATAACTGGGCCGTTTAGTGAGCTGTGCTAACACAGACCAGTGTATTATTACTCAGTGCACTTTTTGTGAGCAGGGGCATTCTTGGGTTACAAGGCACTTTCTGAGCAAAGCTTCAAAATTTATTGTGACTATTCGGTGTGACTCTTTGCGGACAAAACCTGAATGATGATAAATTCATAGGAAAAGTAGAATTTAGTTGCAGCAGAGGGGCATTTGGTACTAATACGGGTGACATCCCACTTGTATGGTCAATTCAGTGTGAAAGGATTTTGAAAAGAAGAGGAGGAGTATCAAGCAGAGAGAGGAAATAGTGCAGAAATGGCGGAAATGTGCTCTACTGAGAGCACATCTACAACAGTGACAAGGTAGGAGTCTGGATTTGCTTTTTTTTGGTGTTGTTGTCTTCCCCAAATTTGTGGATAAAATTCAAGGGAATGCATGATGTCCTTTCTTTTACATCCTATGTATTGAGATAAGATGGAAATCCAGTGTACAAATGGAAGTGCACTTTGGAGAGGCTGGAAATGTTGGGCTAAATTGGAGCCTGTATTTGTAATTAACTTTCAGCTGTGAGAAACAACACTTAAGGTAGAGATGCAGTAAATGGTTTTCAGGTAAATGTGGATATTATTTAGGGAAATTGTAAAATATTGATATGCATGTCGTTTAAATTGAAATTGGAAAGAAATGGTTTATGAAGTAGATCAGATCTTGGGAGGAAATGCAGATGATTCTCTTAGCTAAATCAGAGAGGGTTGGCAGCAGAATGAAATGGATGGGATTTTGGTTGAATTTTTATCACTGGTTGCAATGGCAGCCTGTGTCTGTGGTACTGCTAATAGGGGTAATCCTATTGCTGGGTTCTGCATCTGTTTCCCAGGAGACAGCAGTGGTGGGAATGTTTGGGTGCCAGGCTGTTGCCGTGCTCATAATGGGTTGACGTCCATGGAGTGTTGGGGGCGCCAGGCGGTTGCTGTGGCCCCAGTGGGCTCCTGGAGTGTTTGGGGTCAGTGTGCAGTGCTGGGCACGGCCCTGGGCAGAGCAGCCTTGTGCCTGAGGGCAGGGGGAGGCCTCCGGAGGCTCTGGAGGATCAGCTGTGCCAGGGAAGCCCTCCTGCCAGCAGGGAAGCCCTCCTGCCAGCAGGCCTGTGGTGGTGGCTGAGTTACTTGCACCCTGTGACCCAACCAGAATGCTCAACTTTTAACTTGCTGTCAGGCCTTCAAACAAGATTTCCCTTCTTTCTAGATGATGCTGAAATATTGTCCAAATGCGGTAAGCTGTGTCTGTGTTAGAACATCCTCCTTTCCTCATTGTTTGACCCAGGTTATTTTTAGTGCAATAGCACTGTATCTGTCCAAAAGAGTGTTCTAGAAATAAGTTGCTGTCATGGTGCAATGCAGTTTCTAAATGACATTGCAGGTATTTGAGACATGTTCTGGTACTAATGACAGCTTTTTTCCTGCAATGATTTCTTTAGGGTTCTTGTAGGTGGAAATGAGTGTTCTTTCAGCTTGAATGAAATGTTCTCGAAAGATGGTGTTGGGCCTAGACAGGCTTGACTTGTGTCATGAGATCATTCAGGGCTCAGATGCACTGCAAGTGATTGCATTTGTCATTTTCCACTTAATTTCTGAGCCAGAGAATAGGCTGGTTTAAAGAGCTTTAAGCAACAAATGTTGAAGAGACTTCCAGATTTATTTTGCCTTATGTCTGTGATTGCGTGCAATGACCAGGTTCTGTTCCTTAACCCCCAGGAGAAATGCCATGCCTGTAAATGCACGGTGAGATCAGGCCAGACTTGCTGTATACAGGGCTCTGCAAGTTGTCCTTGGGGGCTGAATCCGAGTTTTAATTGTGTTCTGGACAGAAGGGCCGGCGATTGCTGGGCCGTGTTTTGGATGCGTGCAAAGCACCGGGGAAGTTGGAGCTTGAGCAGGAGGACGCTGAGGTGGTTTTGTCGGAGCACCGGGGGCTCAGTGGGAGGTGTGTGAGACGTGAGGCAATTTGCAGGCAGCCTTTGGGGTGCTGGCTGTGCCGCTGCCGTCGGTGGTGCAGGAGCAGCCATGGGGTGTCAGCATTGCCCCACATTCCCGCTGCGTGTCCCCGAGGCCGCCGCCACTGTCCCGGCACACTGTGCTGGCATTTCCAGAGTGCCAGCAAGGGTGCTGGGCTTGCTGCAAAGTCCTGTGCTCGCCGTGTGCATGTAGATTGTGTTTTCAAATGAATTTTAGCTGGAAAAAGGGAATTTTCAGAACGGGAATGAGGGACAGAGTAGAAAATGGAGATTTTCTGGAAATGTTTTTGCTAATGTAGCTGCAACTGCCTGTGTGGGATAACCCTGTTGTAGACTGCACCTTTTTGGATCCTTTCAGAGACGCCTGTCTGGGTGATGTTGCCATTCCAGGGCTGGTGCTCTGGGACGTGAGATGTGTCCTTTGTGTCATTGTTATGGCTTTTCCCAACCACAGCTGGAGTGTTGGGAGTGTTCACTCTCTCTGTTTCCCTGGGTTTGGGATCTTGGGGCCTGTGCTGTCCCTCTGGAAGAAACCTGTTATAATCCCTCTATGAAATTGAGATAGGAAGGTACATAAGAGTTAAAATCTCTTTTAAGAGTGGTGTATTACAAGTGCAAGATTTTGTTTGAGGAAAACATTCCCTAAACCTAAAAGAATAACTAAAGAAGGAGATATTTTAAATAGGAATTTAAACTATTAATCAATCTTAAGAACGGAATGGATGATTTTATCTGAGGTTCACATCTTATAGACTGCTTGTCATGTGGCTGCAGAGGGTTTTGTTTTTTGGTTTTTTGTTTTGTTTTTTTTTTTTGAATAATCTGGTTCAAGCATAATTGCAACTAGAAAATCAAATGCTTTTAAATTGATCCTGATGCCATGTCAGTGGTGTTGGGTTTAGAAGCTCTCTGTAGCACTGCCCTTTATCAGCTGATGAATTGCAGAAATAGGAGCAGTATTTCATCTTGCTAAGAGAAAGCATTTTAATAGTGCTGTGGATACGGGGGTAAATTGCAATAATTGAAGATTAAAAAACTATTCTCCAAGTGTTCCTAGAGCTTAAATAGAGAGCTCAGAGAAGTTGTGTGTGTGTGTGTGTGGGGAAACAGGATGGTCTGCCCAGGCTGGCAGAGCATCTCTATGTATGTTCATTGTTGAAGCAGAACTAATGATAACACTTAAATGACAGGTACTGTGGGTGATAAGAATGAATGGTTTGGTAAATGGGGGAGATGACACCGTTAGGCAGAATAACTGGGCCGTTTAGTGAGCTGTGCTAACACAGACCAGTGTATTATTACTCAGTGCACTTTTTGTGAGCAGGGGCATTCTTGGGTTACAAGGCACTTTCTGAGCAAAGCTTCAAAATTTATTGTGACTATTCGGTGTGACTCTTTGCGGACAAAACCTGAATGATGATAAATTCATAGGAAAAGTAGAATTTAGTTGCAGCAGAGGGGCATTTGGTACTAATACGGGTGACATCCCACTTGTATGGTCAATTCAGTGTGAAAGGATTTTGAAAAGAAGAGGAGGAGTATCAAGCAGAGAGAGGAAATAGTGCAGAAATGGCAGAAATGTGCTCTACTGAGAGCACATCTACAACAGTGACAAGGTAGGAGTCTGGATTTGCTTTTTTGGTGTTGTTGTCTTCCCCAAATTTGTGGATAAAATTCAAGGGAATGCATGATGTCCTTTCTTTTACATCCTATGTATTGAGATAAGATGGAAATCCAGTGTACAAATGGAAGTGCACTTTGGAGAGGCTGGAAATGTTGGGCTAAATTGGAGCCTGTATTTGTAATTAACTTTCAGCTGTGAGAAACAACACTTAAGGTAGAGATGCAGTAAATGGTTTTCAGGTAAATGTGGATATTATTTAGGGAAATTGTAAAATATTGATATGCATGTCGTTTGGTTTGAAACTGGAAAGAAATGGTTTATGAAGTAGATCAGATCTTGGGAAGAAACGCAGATGATTCTCTTAGCTAAATCAGAGAGGGTTGGCAGCAGAATGAAATGGATGGGATTTTGGTTGAATTTTTATCACTGGTTGCAATGGCAGCCTGTGTCTGTGGTACTGCTAATAGGGGTAATCCTATTGCTGGGTTCTGCATCTGTTTCCCAGGAGACAGCAGTGGTGGGAATGTTTGGGTGCCAGGCTGTTGCCGTGCTCATAATGGGTTGACGTCCATGGAGTGTTGGGGGCGCCAGGCGGTTGCTGTGGCCCCAGTGGGCTCCTGGAGTGTTTGGGGTCAGTGTGCAGTGCTGGGCACGGCCCTGGGCAGAGCAGCCTTGTGCCTGAGGGCAGGGGGAGGCCTCCGGAGGCTCTGGAGGATCAGCTGTGCCAGGGAAGCCCTCCTGCCAGCAGGGAAGCCCTCCTGCCAGCAGGCCTGTGGTGGTGGCTGAGTTACTTGCACCCTGTGACCCAACCAGAATGCTCAACTTTTAACTTGCTGTCAGGCCTTCAAACAAGATTTCCCTTCTTTCTAGATGATGCTGAAATATTGTCCAAATGCGGTAAGCTGTGTCTGTGTTAGAACATCCTCCTTTCCTCATTGTTTGACCCAGGTTATTTTTAGTGCAATAGCACTGTATCTGTCCAAAAGAGTGTTCTAGAAATAAGTTGCTGTCATGGTGCAATGCAGTTTCTAAATGACATTGCAGGTATTTGAGACATGTTCTGGTACTAATGACAGCTTTTTTCCTGCAATGATTTCTTTAGGGTTCTTGTAGGTGGAAATGAGTGTTCTTTCAGCTTGAATGAAATGTTCTCGAAAGATGGTGTTGGGCCTAGACAGGCTTGACTTGTGTCATGAGATCATTCAGGGCTCAGATGCACTGCAAGTGATTGCATTTGTCATTTTCCACTTAATTTCTGAGCCAGAGAATAGGCTGGTTTAAAGAGCTTTAAGCAACAAATGTTGAAGAGACTTCCAGATTTATTTTGCCTTATGTCTGTGATTGCGTGCAATGACCAGGTTCTGTTCCTTAACCCCCAGGAGAAATGCCATGCCTGTAAATGCACGGTGAGATCAGGCCAGACTTGCTGTATACAGGGCTCTGCAAGTTGTCCTTGGGGGCTGAATCCGAGTTTTAATTGTGTTCTGGACAGAAGGGCCGGCGATTGCTGGGCCGTGTTTTGGATGCGTGCAAAGCACCGGGGAAGTTGGAGCTTGAGCAGGAGGACGCTGAGGTGGTTTTGTCGGAGCACCGGGGGCTCAGTGGGAGGTGTGTGAGACGTGAGGCAATTTGCAGGCAGCCTTTGGGGTGCTGGCTGTGCCGCTGCCGTCGGTGGTGCAGGAGCAGCCATGGGGTGTCAGCATTGCCCCACATTCCCGCTGCGTGTCCCCGAGGCCGCCGCCACTGTCCCGGCACACTGTGCTGGCATTTCCAGAGTGCCAGCAAGGGTGCTGGGCTTGCTGCAAAGTCCTGTGCTCGCCGTGTGCATGTAGATTGTGTTTTCAAATGAATTTTAGCTGGAAAAAGGGAATTTTCAGAACGGGAATGAGGGACAGAGTAGAAAATGGAGATTTTCTGGAAATGTTTTTGCTAATGTAGCTGCAACTGCCTGTGTGGGATAACCCTGTTGTAGACTGCACCTTTTTGGATCCTTTCAGAGACGCCTGTCTGGGTGATGTTGCCATTCCAGGGCTGGTGCTCTGGGACGTGAGATGTGTCCTTTGTGTCATTGTTATGGCTTTTCCCAACCACAGCTGGAGTGTTGGGAGTGTTCACTCTCTCTGTTTCCCTGGGTTTGGGATCTTGGGGCCTGTGCTGTCCCTCTGGAAGAAACCTGTTATAATCCCTCTATGAAATTGAGATAGGAAGGTACATAAGAGTTAAAATCTCTTTTAAGAGTGGTGTATTACAAGTGCAAGATTTTGTTTGAGGAAAACATTCCCTAAACCTAAAAGAATAACTAAAGAAGGAGATATTTTAAATAGGAATTTAAACTATTAATCAATCTTAAGAACGGAATGGATGATTTTATCTGAGGTTCACATCTTATAGACTGCTTGTCATGTGGCTGCAGAGGGTTTTGTTTTTTGGTTTTTTGTTTTGTTTTTTTTTTTTGAATAATCTGGTTCAAGCATAATTGCAACTAGAAAATCAAATGCTTTTAAATTGATCCTGATGCCATGTCAGTGGTGTTGGGTTTAGAAGCTCTCTGTAGCACTGCCCTTTATCAGCTGATGAATTGCAGAAATAGGAGCAGTATTTCATCTTGCTAAGAGAAAGCATTTTAATAGTGCTGTGGATACGGGGGTAAATTGCAATAATTGAAGATTAAAAAACTATTCTCCAAGTGTTCCTAGAGCTTAAATAGAGAGCTCAGAGAAGTTGTGTGTGTGTGTGTGTGGGGAAACAGGATGGTCTGCCCAGGCTGGCAGAGCATCTCTATGTATGTTCATTGTTGAAGCAGAACTAATGATAACACTTAAATGACAGGTACTGTGGGTGATAAGAATGAATGGTTTGGTAAATGGGGGAGATGACACCGTTAGGCAGAATAACTGGGCCGTTTAGTGAGCTGTGCTAACACAGACCAGTGTATTATTACTCAGTGCACTTTTTGTGAGCAGGGGCATTCTTGGGTTACAAGGCACTTTCTGAGCAAAGCTTCAAAATTTATTGTGACTATTCGGTGTGACTCTTTGCGGACAAAACCTGAATGATGATAAATTCATAGGAAAAGTAGAATTTAGTTGCAGCAGAGGGGCATTTGGTACTAATACGGGTGACATCCCACTTGTATGGTCAATTCAGTGTGAAAGGATTTTGAAAAGAAGAGGAGGAGTATCAAGCAGAGAGAGGAAATAGTGCAGAAATGGCGGAAATGTGCTCTACTGAGAGCACATCTACAACAGTGACAAGGTAGGAGTCTGGATTTGCTTTTTTTTGGTGTTGTTGTCTTCCCCAAATTTGTGGATAAAATTCAAGGGAATGCATGATGTCCTTTCTTTTACATCCTATGTATTGAGATAAGATGGAAATCCAGTGTACAAATGGAAGTGCACTTTGGAGAGGCTGGAAATGTTGGGCTAAATTGGAGCCTGTATTTGTAATTAACTTTCAGCTGTGAGAAACAACACTTAAGGTAGAGATGCAGTAAATGGTTTTCAGGTAAATGTGGATATTATTTAGGGAAATTGTAAAATATTGATATGCATGTCGTTTAAATTGAAATTGGAAAGAAATGGTTTATGAAGTAGATCAGATCTTGGGAGGAAATGCAGATGATTCTCTTAGCTAAATCAGAGAGGGTTGGCAGCAGAATGAAATGGATGGGATTTTGGTTGAATTTTTATCACTGGTTGCAATGGCAGCCTGTGTCTGTGGTACTGCTAATAGGGGTAATCCTATTGCTGGGTTCTGCATCTGTTTCCCAGGAGACAGCAGTGGTGGGAATGTTTGGGTGCCAGGCTGTTGCCGTGCTCATAATGGGTTGACGTCCATGGAGTGTTGGGGGCGCCAGGCGGTTGCTGTGGCCCCAGTGGGCTCCTGGAGTGTTTGGGGTCAGTGTGCAGTGCTGGGCACGGCCCTGGGCAGAGCAGCCTTGTGCCTGAGGGCAGGGGGAGGCCTCCGGAGGCTCTGGAGGATCAGCTGTGCCAGGGAAGCCCTCCTGCCAGCAGGGAAGCCCTCCTGCCAGCAGGCCTGTGGTGGTGGCTGAGTTACTTGCACCCTGTGACCCAACCAGAATGCTCAACTTTTAACTTGCTGTCAGGCCTTCAAACAAGATTTCCCTTCTTTCTAGATGATGCTGAAATATTGTCCAAATGCGGTAAGCTGTGTCTGTGTTAGAACATCCTCCTTTCCTCATTGTTTGACCCAGGTTATTTTTAGTGCAATAGCACTGTATCTGTCCAAAAGAGTGTTCTAGAAATAAGTTGCTGTCATGGTGCAATGCAGTTTCTAAATGACATTGCAGGTATTTGAGACATGTTCTGGTACTAATGACAGCTTTTTTCCTGCAATGATTTCTTTAGGGTTCTTGTAGGTGGAAATGAGTGTTCTTTCAGCTTGAATGAAATGTTCTCGAGAGATGGTGTTGTGCCTAGACAGGCTTGACTTGTGTCATGAGGTCATTCAGGGCTCAGATGCACTGCAAGTGATTGCATTTGTCATTTTCCACTTAATTTCTGAGCCAGAGAATAGGCTGGTTTAAAGAGCTTTAAGCAACAAATGTTGAAGAGACTTCCAGATTTATTTTGCCTTATGTCTGTGATTGCATGCAATGATCAGGTTCTGTTCCTTAACCCCCAGGAGAAATGCCATGTCTGTAAATGCACGGTGAGATCAGGCCAGACTTGCTGTGGACAGGGCTCTGCAAGTTGTCCTTGGGGGCTGAATCCGAGTTTTAATTGTGTTCTGGACAGAAGGGCCGGCGATTGCTGGGCCGTGTTTTGGATGCGTGCAAAGCACCGGGGAAGTTGGAGCTTGAGCAGGAGGACGCTGAGGTGGTTTTGTCGGAGCACCGGGGGCTCAGTGGGAGGTGTGTGAGACGTGAGGCAATTTGCAGGCAGCCTTTGGGGTGCTGGCTGTGCCGCTGCCGTCGGTGGTGCAGGAGCAGCCATGGGGTGTCAGCATTGCCCCACCTTCCCGCTGCGTGTCCCCGAGGCCGCCGCCACTGTCCCGGCACACTGTGCTGGCATTCCCAGAGTGCCAGCAAGGGTGCTGGGCTTGCTGCAAAGTCCTGTGCTCGCCGTGTGCATGTAGATTGTGTTTTCAAATGAATTTTAGCTGGAAAAAGGGAATTTTCAGAACGGGAATGAGGGACAGAGTAGAAAATGGAGATTTTCTGGAAATGTTTTTGCTAATGTAGCTCCAACTCCCTGTGTGGGATAACCCTGTTGTAGACTGCACCTTTTTGGATCCTTTCAGAGACGCCTGTCTGGGTGATGTTGCCATTCCAGGGCTGGTGCTCTGGGACGTGAGATGTGTCCTTTGTGTCATTGTTATGGCTTTTCCCAACCACAGCTGGAGTGTTGGGAGTGTTCACTCTCTCTGTTTCCCTGGGTTTGGGATCTTGGGGCCTGTGCTGTCCCTCTGGAAGAAACCTGTTATAATCCCTCTATGAAATTGAGATAGGAAGGTACATAAGAGTTAAAATCTCTTTTAAGAGTGGTGTATTACAAGTGCAAGATTTTGTTTGAGGAAAACATTCCCTAAACCTAAAAGAATAACTAAAGAAGGAGATATTTTAAATAGGAATTTAAACTATTAATCAATCTTAAGAACGGAATGGATGATTTTATCTGAGGTTCACATCTTATAGACTGCTTGTCATGTGGCTGCAGAGGGTTTTGTTTTTTGGTTTTTTGTTTTATTTTTTTTGAATAATCTGGTTCAAGCATAATTGCAACTAGAAAATCAAATGCTTTTAAATTGATCCTGATGCCATGTCAGTGGTGTTGGGTTTAGAAGCTCTCTGTAGCACTGCCCTTTATCAGCTGATGAATTGCAGAAATAGGAGCAGTATTTCATCTTGCTAAGAGAAAGCATTTTAATAGTGCTGTGGATACGGGGGTAAATTGCAATAATTGAAGATTAAAAAACTATTCTCCAAGTGTTCCTAGAGCTTAAATAGAGAGCTCAGAGAAGTTGTGTGTGTGTGTGTGTGGGGAAACAGGATGGTCTGCCCAGGCTGGCAGAGCATCTCTATGTATGTTCATTGTTGAAGCAGAACTAATGATAACACTTAAATGACAGGTACTGTGGGTGATAAGAATGAATGGTTTGGTAAATGGGGGAGATGACACCGTTAGGCAGAATAACTGGGCCGTTTAGTGAGCTGTGCTAACACAGACCAGTGTATTATTACTCAGTGCACTTTTTGTGAGCAGGGGCATTCTTGGGTTACAAGGCACTTTCTGAGCAAAGCTTCAAAATTTATTGTGACTATTCGGTGTGACTCTTTGCGGACAAAACCTGAATGATGATAAATTCATAGGAAAAGTAGAATTTAGTTGCAGCAGAGGGGCATTTGGTACTAATACGGGTGACATCCCACTTGTATGGTCAATTCAGTGTGAAAGGATTTTGAAAAGAAGAGGAGGAGTATCAAGCAGAGAGAGGAAATAGTGCAGAAATGGCGGAAATGTGCTCTACTGAGAGCACATCTACAACAGTGACAAGGTAGGAGTCTGGATTTGCTTTTTTTTGGTGTTGTTGTCTTCCCCAAATTTGTGGATAAAATTCAAGGGAATGCATGATGTCCTTTCTTTTACATCCTATGTATTGAGATAAGATGGAAATCCAGTGTACAAATGGAAGTGCACTTTGGAGAGGCTGGAAATGTTGGGCTAAATTGGAGCCTGTATTTGTAATTAACTTTCAGCTGTGAGAAACAACACTTAAGGTAGAGATGCAGTAAATGGTTTTCAGGTAAATGTGGATATTATTTAGGGAAATTGTAAAATATTGATATGCATGTCGTTTAAATTGAAATTGGAAAGAAATGGTTTATGAAGTAGATCAGATCTTGGGAGGAAATGCAGATGATTCTCTTAGCTAAATCAGAGAGGGTTGGCAGCAGAATGAAATGGATGGGATTTTGGTTGAATTTTTATCACTGGTTGCAATGGCAGCCTGTGTCTGTGGTACTGCTAATAGGGGTAATCCTATTGCTGGGTTCTGCATCTGTTTCCCAGGAGACAGCAGTGGTGGGAATGTTTGGGTGCCAGGCTGTTGCCGTGCTCATAATGGGTTGACGTCCATGGAGTGTTGGGGGCGCCAGGCGGTTGCTGTGGCCCCAGTGGGCTCCTGGAGTGTTTGGGGTCAGTGTGCAGTGCTGGGCACGGCCCTGGGCAGAGCAGCCTTGTGCCTGAGGGCAGGGGGAGGCCTCCGGAGGCTCTGGAGGATCAGCTGTGCCAGGGAAGCCCTCCTGCCAGCAGGGAAGCCCTCCTGCCAGCAGGCCTGTGGTGGTGGCTGAGTTACTTGCACCCTGTGACCCAACCAGAATGCTCAACTTTTAACTTGCTGTCAGGCCTTCAAACAAGATTTCCCTTCTTTCTAGATGATGCTGAAATATTGTCCAAATGCGGTAAGCTGTGTCTGTGTTAGAACATCCTCCTTTCCTCATTGTTTGACCCAGGTTATTTTTAGTGCAATAGCACTGTATCTGTCCAAAAGAGTGTTCTAGAAATAAGTTGCTGTCATGGTGCAATGCAGTTTCTAAATGACATTGCAGGTATTTGAGACATGTTCTGGTACTAATGACAGCTTTTTTCCTGCAATGATTTCTTTAGGGTTCTTGTAGGTGGAAATGAGTGTTCTTTCAGCTTGAATGAAATGTTCTCGAAAGATGGTGTTGGGCCTAGACAGGCTTGACTTGTGTCATGAGATCATTCAGGGCTCAGATGCACTGCAAGTGATTGCATTTGTCATTTTCCACTTAATTTCTGAGCCAGAGAATAGGCTGGTTTAAAGAGCTTTAAGCAACAAATGTTGAAGAGACTTCCAGATTTATTTTGCCTTATGTCTGTGATTGCGTGCAATGACCAGGTTCTGTTCCTTAACCCCCAGGAGAAATGCCATGCCTGTAAATGCACGGTGAGATCAGGCCAGACTTGCTGTATACAGGGCTCTGCAAGTTGTCCTTGGGGGCTGAATCCGAGTTTTAATTGTGTTCTGGACAGAAGGGCCGGCGATTGCTGGGCCGTGTTTTGGATGCGTGCAAAGCACCGGGGAAGTTGGAGCTTGAGCAGGAGGACGCTGAGGTGGTTTTGTCGGAGCACCGGGGGCTCAGTGGGAGGTGTGTGAGACGTGAGGCAATTTGCAGGCAGCCTTTGGGGTGCTGGCTGTGCCGCTGCCGTCGGTGGTGCAGGAGCAGCCATGGGGTGTCAGCATTGCCCCACCTTCCCGCTGCGTGTCCCCGAGGCCGCCGCCACTGTCCCGGCACACTGTGCTGGCATTTCCAGAGTGCCAGCAAGGGTGCTGGGCTTGCTGCAAAGTCCTGTGCTCGCCGTGTGCATGTAGATTGTGTTTTCAAATGAATTTTAGCTGGAAAAAGGGAATTTTCAGAACGGGAATGAGGGACAGAGTAGAAAATGGAGATTTTCTGGAAATGTTTTTGCTAATGTAGCTGCAACTGCCTGTGTGGGATAACCCTGTTGTAGACTGCACCTTTTTGGATCCTTTCAGAGACGCCTGTCTGGGTGATGTTGCCATTCCAGGGCTGGTGCTCTGGGACGTGAGATGTGTCCTTTGTGTCATTGTTATGGCTTTTCCCAACCACAGCTGGAGTGTTGGGAGTGTTCACTCTCTCTGTTTCCCTGGGTTTGGGATCTTTGGGCCTGTGCTGTCCCTCTGGAAGAAACCTGTTATAATCCCTCTATGAAATTGAGATAGGAAGGTACATAAGAGTTAAAATCTCTTTTAAGAGTGGTGTATTACAAGTGCAAGATTTTGTTTGAGGAAAACATTCCCTAAACCTAAAAGAATAACTAAAGAAGGAGATATTTTAAATAGGAATTTAAACTATTAATCAATCTTAAGAACGGAATGGATGATTTTATCTGAGGTTCACATCTTATAGACTGCTTGTCATGTGGCTGCAGAGGGTTTTGTTTTTTGGTTTTTTGTTTTGTTTTTTTTTTTTGAATAATCTGGTTCAAGCATAATTGCAACTAGAAAATCAAATGCTTTTAAATTGATCCTGATGCCATGTCAGTGGTGTTGGGTTTAGAAGCTCTCTGTAGCACTGCCCTTTATCAGCTGATGAATTGCAGAAATAGGAGCAGTATTTCATCTTGCTAAGAGAAAGCATTTTAATAGTGCTGTGGATACGGGGGTAAATTGCAATAATTGAAGATTAAAAAACTATTCTCCAAGTGTTCCTAGAGCTTAAATAGAGAGCTCAGAGAAGTTGTGTGTGTGTGTGTGTGGGGAAACAGGATGGTCTGCCCAGGCTGGCAGAGCATCTCTATGTATGTTCATTGTTGAAGCAGAACTAATGATAACACCTAAATGACAGGTACTGTGGGTGATAAGAATGAATGGTTTGGTAAATGGGGGAGATGACACCGTTAGGCAGAATAACTGGGCCGTTTAGTGAGCTGTGCTAACACAGACCAGTGTATTATTACTCAGTGCACTTTTTGTGAGCAGGGGCATTCTTGGGTTACAAGGCACTTTCTGAGCAAAGCTTCAAAATTTATTGTGACTATTCGGTGTGACTCTTTGCGGACAAAACCTGAATGATGATAAATTCATAGGAAAAGTAGAATTTAGTTGCAGCAGAGGGGCATTTGGTACTAATACGGGTGACATCCCACTTGTATGGTCAATTCAGTGTGAAAGGATTTTGAAAAGAAGAGGAGGAGTATCAAGCAGAGAGAGGAAATAGTGCAGAAATGGCGGAAATGTGCTCTACTGAGAGCACATCTACAACAGTGACAAGGTAGGAGTCTGGATTTGCTTTTTTTTGGTGTTGTTGTCTTCCCCAAATTTGTGGATAAAATTCAAGGGAATGCATGATGTCCTTTCTTTTACATCCTATGTATTGAGATAAGATGGAAATCCAGTGTACAAATGGAAGTGCACTTTGGAGAGGCTGGAAATGTTGGGCTAAATTGGAGCCTGTATTTGTAATTAACTTTCAGCTGTGAGAAACAACACTTAAGGTAGAGATGCAGTAAATGGTTTTCAGGTAAATGTGGATATTATTTAGGGAAATTGTAAAATATTGATATGCATGTCGTTTGGTTTGAAACTGGAAAGAAATGGTTTATGAAGTAGATCAGATCTTGGGAAGAAACGCAGATGATTCTCTTAGCTAAATCAGAGAGGGTTGGCAGCAGAATGAAATGGATGGGATTTTGGTTGAATTTTTATCACTGGTAGCAATGGCAGCCTGTGTCTGTGGTACTGCTAATAGGGGTAATCCTATTGCTGGGTTCTGCATCTGTTTCCCAGGAGACAGCAGTGGTGGGAATGTTTGGGTGCCAGGCTGTTGCCGTGCTCATAATGGGTTGACGTCCATGGAGTGTTGGGAGCGCCAGGCGGTTGCTGTGGCCCCAGTGGGCTCCTGGAGTGTTTGGGGTCAGTGTGCAGTGCTGGGTACGGCCCTGGGCAGAGCAGCCTTGTGCCTGAGGGCAGGGGGAGGCCTCCGGAGGCTCTGGAGGATCAGCTGTGCCAGGGAAGCCCTCCTGCCAGCAGGGAAGCCCTCCTGCCAGCAGGCCTGTGGTGGTGGCTGAGTTACTTGCACCCTGTGACCCAACCAGAATGCTCAACTTTTAACTTGCTGTCAGGCCTTCAAACAAGATTTCCCTTCTTTCTAGATGATGCTGAAATATTGTCCAAATGCGGTAAGCTGTGTCTGTGTTAGAACATCCTCCTTTCCTCATTGTTTGACCCAGGTTATTTTTAGTGCAATAGCACTGTATCTGTCCAAAAGAGTGTTCTAGAAATAAGTTGCTGTCATGGTGCAATGCAGTTTCTAAATGACATTGCAGGTATTTGAGACATGTTCTGGTACTAATGACAGCTTTTTTCCTGCAATGATTTCTTTAGGGTTCTTGTAGGTGGAAATGAGTGTTCTTTCAGCTTGAATGAAATGTTCTTGAAAGATGGTGTTGGGCCTAGACAGGCTTGACTTGTGTCATGAGGTCATTCAGGGCTCAGATGCACTGCAAGTGATTGCATTTGTCATTTTCCACTTAATTTCTGAGCCAGAGAATAGGCTGGTTTAAAGAGCTTTAAGCAACAAATGTTGAAGAGACTTCCAGATTTATTTTGCCTTATGTCTGTGATTGCGTGCAATGACCAGGTTCTGTTCCTTAACCCCCAGGAGAAATGCCATGCCTGTAAATGCACGGTGAGATCAGGCCAGACTTGCTGTATACAGGGCTCTGCAAGTTGTCCTTGGGGGCTGAATCCGAGTTTTAATTGTGTTCTGGACAGAAGGGCCGGCGATTGCTGCACCGTGTTTTGGATGCGTGCAAAGCACCGGGGAAGTTGGAGCTTGAGCAGGAGGACGCTGAGGTGGTTTTGTCGGAGCACCGGGGGCTCAGTGGGAGGTGTGTGAGACGTGAGGCAATTTGCAGGCAGCCTTTGGGGTGCTGGCTGTGCCGCTGCCGTCGGTGGTGCAGGAGCAGCCATGGGGTGTCAGCATTGCCCCACCTTCCCGCTGCGTGTCCCCGAGGCCGCCGCCACTGTCCCGGCACACTGTGCTGGCATTTCCAGAGTGCCAGCAAGGGTGCTGGGCTTGCTGCAAAGTCCTGTGCTCGCCGTGTGCATGTAGATTGTGTTTTCAAATGAATTTTAGCTGGAAAAAGGGAATTTTCAGAACGGGAATGAGGGACAGAGTAGAAAATGGAGATTTTCTGGAAATGTTTTTGCTAATGTAGCTGCAACTGCCTGTGTGGGATAACCCTGTTGTAGACTGCACCTTTTTGGATCCTTTCAGAGACGCCTGTCTGGGTGATGTTGCCATTCCAGGGCTGGTGCTCTGGGACGTGAGATGTGTCCTTTGTGTCATTGTTATGGCTTTTCCCAACCACAGCTGGAGTGTTGGGAGTGTTCACTCTCTCTGTTTCCCTGGGTTTGGGATCTTGGGGCCTGTGCTGTCCCTCTGGAAGAAACCTGTTATAATCCCTCTATGAAATTGAGATAGGAAGGTACATAAGAGTTAAAATCTCTTTTAAGAGTGGTGTATTACAAGTGCAAGATTTTGTTTGAGGAAAACATTCCCTAAACCTAAAAGAATAACTAAAGAAGGAGATATTTTAAATAGGAATTTAAACTATTAATCAATCTTAAGAATGGAATGGATGATTTGATCTGAGGTTCACATCTTACAGACTGCTTGTCATGTGGCTCCAGAGGGTTTTGGTTTTTTTTTTTTTTTTTTTTTTTTTTTTTTTTTTTTGAATAATCTGGTTCTAGCATAATTGCAACTAGAATATCAAATGCTTTTCAATTGGTCCTGATGCCATGTCAGTGGTGTTGGGTTTAGAAGCTCTCTGTAGCACTGCCCTTTATCAGCTGATGAATTGCAGAAATAGGAGCAGTATTTCATCTTGCTAAGAGAAAGCATTTTAATAGTGCTGTGGATACGGGGGTAAATTGCAATAATTGAAGATTAAAAAACTATTCTCCAAGTGTTCCTAGAGCTTAAATAGAGAGCTCAGAGAAGTTGTGTGTGTGTGTGTGTGGGGAAACAGGATGGTCTGCCCAGGCTGGCAGAGCATCTCTATGTATGTTCATTGTTGAAGCAGAACTAATGATAACACTTAAATGACAGGTACTGTGGGTGATAAGAATGAATGGTTTGGTAAATGGGGGAGATGACACCGTTAGGCAGAATAACTGGGCCGTTTAGTGAGCTGTGCTAACACAGACCAGTGTATTATTACTCAGTGCACTTTTTGTGAGCAGGGGCATTCTTGGGTTACAAGGCACTTTCTGAGCAAAGCTTCAAAATTTATTGTGACTATTCGGTGTGACTCTTTGCGGACAAAACCTGAATGATGATAAATTCATAGGAAAAGTAGAATTTAGTTGCAGCAGAGGGGCATTTGGTACTAATACGGGTGACATCCCACTTGTATGGTCAATTCAGTGTGAAAGGATTTTGAAAAGAAGAGGAGGAGTATCAAGCAGAGAGAGGAAATAGTGCAGAAATGGCGGAAATGTGCTCTACTGAGAGCACATCTACAACAGTGACAAGGTAGGAGTCTGGATTTGCTTTTTTTTGGTGTTGTTGTCTTCCCCAAATTTGTGGATAAAATTCAAGGGAATGCATGATGTCCTTTCTTTTACATCCTATGTATTGAGATAAGATGGAAATCCAGTGTACAAATGGAAGTGCACTTTGGAGAGGCTGGAAATGTTGGGCTAAATTGGAGCCTGTATTTGTAATTAACTTTCAGCTGTGAGAAACAACACTTAAGGTAGAGATGCAGTAAATGGTTTTCAGGTAAATGTGGATATTATTTAGGGAAATTGTAAAATATTGATATGCATGTCATTTGGATTGAAACTGGAATGAAATGGTTTATGAAGTAGATCAGATCTTGGGAAGAAACGCAGATGATTCTCTTAGCTAAATCAGAGAGGGTTGGCAGCAGAATGAAATGGATGGGATTTTGGTTGAATTTTTATCACTGGTTGCAATGGCAGCCTGTGTCTGTGGTACTGCTAATAGGGGTAATCCTATTGCTGGGTTCTGCATCTGTTTCCCAGGAGACAGCAGTGGTGGGAATGTTTGGGTGCCAGGCTGTTGCCGTGCTCATAATGGGTTGACGTCCATGGAGTGTTGGGGGCGCCAGGCGGTTGCTGTGGCCCCAGTGGGCTCCTGGAGTGTTTGGGGTCAGTGTGCAGTGCTGGGTACGGCCCTGGGCAGAGCAGCCTTGTGCCTGAGGGCAGGGGGAGGCCTCAGGAGGCTCTGGAGGATCAACTGTGCCAGGGAAGCCCTCCTGCCAGCAGGGAAGCCCTCCTGCCAGCAGGCCTGTGGTGGTGGCTGAGTTACTTGCACCCTGTGACCCAACCAGAATGCTCAACTTTTAACTTGCTGTCAGGCCTTCAAACAAGATTTCCCTTCTTTCTAGATGATGCTGAAATATTGTCCAAATGCGGTAAGCTGTGTCTGTGTTAGAACATCCTCCTTTCCTCATTGTTTGACCCAGGTTATTTTTAGTGCAATAGCACTGTATCTGTCCAAAAGAGTGTTCTAGAAATAAGTTGCTGTCATGGTGCAATGCAGTTTCTAAATGACATTGCAGGTATTTGAGACATGTTCTGGTACTAATGACAGCTTTTTTCCTGCAATGATTTCTTTAGGGTTCTTGTAGGTGGAAATGAGTGTTCTTTCAGTTTGAATGAAATGTTCTCGAGAGATGGTGTTGTGCCTAGACAGGCTTGACTTGTGTCATGAGGTCATTCAGGGCTCAGATGCACTGCAAGTGATTGCATTTGTCATTTTCCACTTAATTTCTGAGCCAGAGAATAGGCTGGTTTAAAGAGCTTTAAGCAACAAATGTTGAAGAGACTTCCAGATTTATTTTGCCTTATGTCTGTGATTGCATGCAATGATCAGGTTCTGTTCCTTAACCCCCAGGAGAAATGCCATGTCTGTAAATGCACGGTGAGATCAGGCCAGACTTGCTGTGGACAGGGCTCTGCAAGTTGTCCTTGGGGGCTGAATCCGAGTTTTAATTGTGTTCTGGACAGAAGGGCCGGCGATTGCTGGGCCGTGTTTTGGATGCGTGCAAAGCACCGGGGAAGTTGGAGCTTGAGCAGGAGGACGCTGAGGTGGTTTTGTCGGAGCACCGGGGGCTCAGTGGGAGGTGTGTGAGACGTGAGGCAATTTGCAGGCAGCCTTTGGGGTGCTGGCTGTGCCGCTGCCGTCGGTGGTGCAGGAGCAGCCATGGGGTGTCAGCATTGCCCCACCTTCCCGCTGCGTGTCCCCGAGGCCGCCGCCACTGTCCCGGCACACTGTGCTGGCATTTCCAGAGTGCCAGCAAGGGTGCTGGGCTTGCTGCAAAGTCCTGTGCTCGCCGTGTGCATGTAGATTGTGTTTTCAAATGAATTTTAGCTGGAAAAAGGGAATTTTCAGAACGGGAATGAGGGACAGAGTAGAAAATGGAGATTTTCTGGAAATGTTTTTGCTAATGTAGCTGCAACTGCCTGTGTGGGATAACCCTGTTGTAGACTGCACCTTTTTGGATCCTTTCAGAGACGCCTGTCTGGGTGATGTTGCCATTCCAGGGCTGGTGCTCTGGGACGTGAGATGTGTCCTTTGTGTCATTGTTATGGCTTTTCCCAACCACAGCTGGAGTGTTGGGAGTGTTCACTCTCTCTGTTTCCCTGGGTTTGGGATCTTTGGGCCTGTGCTGTCCCTCTGGAAGAAACCTGTTATAATCCCTCTATGAAATTGAGATAGGAAGGTACATAAGAGTTAAAATCTCTTTTAAGAGTGGTGTATTACAAGTGCAAGATTTTGTTTGAGGAAAACATTCCCTAAACCTAAAAGAATAACTAAAGAAGGAGATATTTTAAATAGGAATTTAAACTATTAATCAATCTTAAGAACGGAATGGATGATTTTATCTGAGGTTCACATCTTATAGACTGCTTGTCATGTGGCTGCAGAGGGTTTTGTTTTTTGGTTTTTTGTTTTATTTTTTTTGAATAATCTGGTTCAAGCATAATTGCAACTAGAAAATCAAATGCTTTTAAATTGATCCTGATGCCATGTCAGTGGTGTTGGGTTTAGAAGCTCTCTGTAGCACTGCCCTTTATCAGCTGATGAATTGCAGAAATAGGAGCAGTATTTCATCTTGCTAAGAGAAAGCATTTTAATAGTGCTGTGGATACGGGGGTAAATTGCAATAATTGAAGATTAAAAAACTATTCTCCAAGTGTTCCTAGAGCTTAAATAGAGAGCTCAGAGAAGTTGTGTGTGTGTGTGTGTGTGGGGAAACAGGATGGTCTGCCCAGGCTGGCAGAGCATCTCTATGTATGTTCATTGTTGAAGCAGAACTAATGATAACACTTAAATGACAGGTACTGTGGGTGATAAGAATGAATGGTTTGGTAAATGGGGGAGATGACACCGTTAGGCAGAATAACTGGGCCGTTTAGTGAGCTGTGCTAACACAGACCAGTGTATTATTACTCAGTGCACTTTTTGTGAGCAGGGGCATTCTTGGGTTACAAGGCACTTTCTGAGCAAAGCTTCAAAATTTATTGTGACTATTCGGTGTGACTCTTTGCGGACAAAACCTGAATGATGATAAATTCATAGGAAAAGTAGAATTTAGTTGCAGCAGAGGGGCATTTGGTACTAATACGGGTGACATCCCACTTGTATGGTCAATTCAGTGTGAAAGGATTTTGAAAAGAAGAGGAGGAGTATCAAGCAGAGAGAGGAAATAGTGCAGAAATGGCGGAAATGTGCTCTACTGAGAGCACATCTACAACAGTGACAAGGTAGGAGTCTGGATTTGCTTTTTTTTGGTGTTGTTGTCTTCCCCAAATTTGTGGATAAAATTCAAGGGAATGCATGATGTCCTTTCTTTTACATCCTATGTATTGAGATAAGATGGAAATCCAGTGTACAAATGGAAGTGCACTTTGGAGAGGCTGGAAATGTTGGGCTAAATTGGAGCCTGTATTTGTAATTAACTTTCAGCTGTGAGAAACAACACTTAAGGTAGAGATGCAGTAAATGGTTTTCAGGTAAATGTGGATATTATTTAGGGAAATTGTAAAATATTGATATGCATGTCGTTTGGTTTGAAACTGGAAAGAAATGGTTTATGAAGTAGATCAGATCTTGGGAAGAAACGCAGATGATTCTCTTAGCTAAATCAGAGAGGGTTGGCAGCAGAATGAAATGGATGGGATTTTGGTTGAATTTTTATCACTGGTTGCAATGGCAGCCTGTGTCTGTGGTACTGCTAATAGGGGTAATCCTATTGCTGGGTTCTGCATCTGTTTCCCAGGAGACAGCAGTGGTGGGAATGTTTGGGTGCCAGGCTGTTGCCGTGCTCATAATGGGTTGACGTCCATGGAGTGTTCGGGGCGCCAGGCGGTTGCTGTGGCCCCAGTGGGCTCCTGGAGTGTTTGGGGTCAGTGTGCAGTGCTGGGCACGGCCCTGGGCAGAGCAGCCTTGTGCCTGAGGGCAGGGGGAGGCCTCCGGAGGCTCTGGAGGATCAGCTGTGCCAGGGAAGCCCTCCTGCCAGCAGGGAAGCCCTCCTGCCAGCAGGCCTGTGGTGGTGGCTGAGTTACTTGCACCCTGTGACCCAACCAGAATGCTCAACTTTTAACTTGCTGTCAGGCCTTCAAACAAGATTTCCCTTCTTTCTAGATGATGCTGAAATATTGTCCAAATGCGGTAAGCTGTGTCTGTGTTAGAACATCCTCCTTTCCTCATTGTTTGACCCAGGTTATTTTTTGTGCAATAGCACTGTATCTGTCCAAAAGAGTGTTCTAGAAATAAGTTGCTGTCATGGTGCAATGCAGTTTCTAAATGACATTGCAGGTATTTGAGACATGTTCTGGTACTAATGACAGCTTTTTTCCTGCAATGATTTCTTTAGGGTTCTTGTAGGTGGAAATGAGTGTTCTTTCAGCTTGAATGAAATGTTCTCGAGAGATGGTGTTGGGCCTAGACAGGCTCGACTTGTGTCATGAGGTCATTCAGGGCTCAGATGCACTGCAAGTGATTGCATTTGTCATTTTCCACTTAATTTCTGAGCCACAGAATAGGTTGGTTTAAAGAGCTTTAAGCAACAAATGTTGAAGAGACTTACAGATTTATTTTGCCTTATGTCTGTGATTGCATGCAATGATCAGGTTCTGTTCCTTAACCCCCAGGAGAAATGCCATGTCTGTAAATGCACGGTGAGATCAGGCCAGACTTGCTGTGGACAGGGCTCTGCAAGTTGTCCTTGGGGGCTGAATCCGAGTTTTAATTGTGTTCTGGACAGAAGGGCCGGCGATTGCTGCGCCGTGTTTTGGACGCGTGCAAAGCAGCAGGGAAGTTGGAGCTTGAGCAGGAGGACGCTGAGGTGGTTTTGTCGGAGCACCGGGGGCTCAGTGGGAGTTGTGTGAGACGTGAGGCAATTTGCAGGCAGCCTTTGGGGTGCTGGCTGTGCCGCTGCCGTCGGTGGTGCGGGAGCAGCCATGGGGTGTCAGCATTGCCCCACCTTCCCGCTGCGTGTCCCCGAGGCCGCCGCCACTGTCCTGGCACACTGTGCTGGCATTCCCAGAGTGCCAGCAAGGGTGCTGGTCTTGCTGCAAAGTCCTGTGCTTGCCGTGTGCATGTAGATGATGTTTTCAAATGAATTTTAGCTGGAAAAAGGGAATTTTCAGAACGGGAATGAGCTACAGAGTAGAAAATGGAGATTTTCTGGCAATGTTTTTGCTAATGTAGCTGCAACTGCCTGTGTGGGATAACCCTGTTGTAGCCTGCATCTTTTTGGATTCTTTTCAGAGACGCCTATCTGGGTGATGTTGCCATTCCAGGGCTGGTGCTCTGGGACGTGAGATGTGTCCTTTGTGTCATTGTTATGGCTTTTCCCAACCACAGCTGGAGTGTTGGGAGTGTTCACTCTCTCTGTTTCCCTGGGTTTGGGATCTTGGGGCCTGTGCTGTCCCTCTGGAAGAAACCTGTTATAATCCCTCTATGAAATTGAGATAGGAAGGTACATAAGAGTTAAAATCTCTTTTAAGAGTGGTGTATTACAAGTGCAAGATTTTGTTTGAGGAAAACATTCCCTAAACCTAAAAGAATAACTAAAGAAGGAGATATTTTAAATAGGAATTTAAACTATTAATCAATCTTAAGAACGGAATGGATGATTTTATCTGAGGTTCACATCTTATAGACTGCTTGTCATGTGGCTGCAGAGGGTTTTGTTTTTTGGTTTTTTGTTTTGTTTTTTTTTTTTGAATAATCTGGTTCAAGCATAATTGCAACTAGAAAATCAAATGCTTTTCAATTGGTCCTGATGCCATGTCAGTGGTGTTGGGTTTAGAAGCTCTCTGTAGCACTGCCCTTTATCAGCTGATGAATTGCAGAAATAGGAGCAGTATTTCATCTTGCTAAGAGAAAGCATTTTAATAGTGCTGTGGATACGGGGGTAAATTGCAATAATTGAAGATTAAAAAACTATTCTCCAAGTGTTCCTAGAGCTTAAATAGAGAGCTCAGAGAAGTTGTGTGTGTGTGTGTGTGGGGAAACAGGATGTTCTGCCCAGGCTGGCAGAGCATCTCTATGTATGTTCATTGTTGAAGCAGAACTAATGATAACACTTAAATGACAGGTACTGTGGGTGATAAGAATGAATGGTTTGGTAAATGGGGGAGATGACAGCGTTAGGCAGAATAACTGGGCCGTTTAGTGAGCTGTGCTAACACAGACCAGTGTATTATTACTCAGTGCACTTTTTGTGAGCAGGGGCATTCTTGGGTTACAAGGCACTTTCTGAGCAAAGCTTCAAAATTTATTGTGACTATTCAGTGTGACTCTTTGCGGACAAAACCTGAATGATGATAAATTCATAGGAAAAGTAGAATTTAGTTGCAGCAGAGGGGCATTTGGTACTAATACGGGTGACATCCCACTTGTATGGTCAATTCAGTGTGAAAGGATTTTGAAAAGAAGAGGAGGAGTATCAAGCAGAGAGAGGAAATAGTGCAGAAATGGCAGAAATGTGCTCTACTGAGAGCACATCTACAACAGTGACAAGGTAGGAGTCTGGATTTGCTTTTTTTGGTGGTGTTGTCTTCCCCAAATTTGTGGATAAAATTCAAGGGAATGCATGATGTCCTTTCTTTTACATCCTATGTATTGAGATAAGATGGAAATCCAGTGTACAAATGGAAGTGCACTTTGGAGAGGCTGGAAATGTTGGGCTAAATTGGAGCCTGTATTTGTAATTAACTTTCAGCTGTGAGAAACAACACTTAAGGTAGAGATGCAGTAAATGGTTTTCAGGTAAATGTGGATATTATTTAGGGAAATTGTAAAATATTGATATGCATGTCGTTTGGTTTGAAACTGGAAAGAAATGGTTTATGAAGTAGATCAGATCTTGGGAAGAAACGCAGATGATTCTCTTAGCTAAATCAGAGAGGGTTGGCAGCAGAATGAAATGGATGGGATTTTGGTTGAATTTTTATCACTGGTTGCAATGGCAGCCTGTGTCTGTGGTACTGCTAATAGGGGTAATCCTATTGCTGGGTTCTGCATCTGTTTCCCAGGAGACAGCAGTGGTGGGAATGTTTGGGTGCCAGGCTGTTGCCGTGCTCATAATGGGTTGACGTCCATGGAGTGTTCGGGGCGCCAGGCGGTTGCTGTGGCCCCAGTGGGCTCCTGGAGTGTTTGGGGTCAGTGTGCAGTGCTGGGCACGGCCCTGGGCAGAGCAGCCTTGTGCCTGAGGGCAGGGGGAGGCCTCCGGAGGCTCTGGAGGATCAGCTGTGCCAGGGAAGCCCTCCTGCCAGCAGGGAAGCCCTCCTGCCAGCAGGCCTGTGGTGGTGGCTGAGTTACTTGCACCCTGTGACCCAACCAGAATGCTCAACTTTTAACTTGCTGTCAGGCCTTCAAACAAGATTTCCCTTCTTTCTAGATGATGCTGAAATATTGTCCAAATGCGGTAAGCTGTGTCTGTGTTAGAACATCCTCCTTTCCTCATTGTTTGACCCAGGTTATTTTTTGTGCAATAGCACTGTATCTGTCCAAAAGAGTGTTCTAGAAATAAGTTGCTGTCATGGTGCAATGCAGTTTCTAAATGACATTGCAGGTATTTGAGACATGTTCTGGTACTAATGACAGCTTTTTTCCTGCAATGATTTCTTTAGGGTTCTTGTAGGTGGAAATGAGTGTTCTTTCAGCTTGAATGAAATGTTCTCGAGAGATGGTGTTGGGCCTAGACAGGCTCGACTTGTGTCATGAGGTCATTCAGGGCTCAGATGCACTGCAAGTGATTGCATTTGTCATTTTCCACTTAATTTCTGAGCCACAGAATAGGTTGGTTTAAAGAGCTTTAAGCAACAAATGTTGAAGAGACTTACAGATTTATTTTGCCTTATGTCTGTGATTGCATGCAATGATCAGGTTCTGTTCCTTAACCCCCAGGAGAAATGCCATGTCTGTAAATGCACGGTGAGATCAGGCCAGACTTGCTGTGGACAGGGCTCTGCAAGTTGTCCTTGGGGGCTGAATCCGAGTTTTAATTGTGTTCTGGACAGAAGGGCCGGCGATTGCTGCGCCGTGTTTTGGACGCGTGCAAAGCAGCAGGGAAGTTGGAGCTTGAGCAGGAGGACGCTGAGGTGGTTTTGTCGGAGCACCGGGGGCTCAGTGGGAGTTGTGTGAGACGTGAGGCAATTTGCAGGCAGCCTTTGGGGTGCTGGCTGTGCCGCTGCCGTCGGTGGTGCGGGAGCAGCCATGGGGTGTCAGCATTGCCCCACCTTCCCGCTGCGTGTCCCCGAGGCCGCCGCCACTGTCCTGGCACACTGTGCTGGCATTCCCAGAGTGCCAGCAAGGGTGCTGGTCTTGCTGCAAAGTCCTGTGCTTGCCGTGTGCATGTAGATGATGTTTTCAAATGAATTTTAGCTGGAAAAAGGGAATTTTCAGAACGGGAATGAGCTACAGAGTAGAAAATGGAGATTTTCTGGCAATGTTTTTGCTAATGTAGCTGCAACTGCCTGTGTGGGATAACCCTGTTGTAGCCTGCATCTTTTTGGATTCTTTTCAGAGACGCCTATCTGGGTGATGTTGCCATTCCAGGGCTGGTGCTCTGGGACGTGAGATGTGTCCTTTGTGTCATTGTTATGGCTTTTCCCAACCACAGCTGGAGTGTTGGGAGTGTTCACTCTCTCTGTTTCCCTGGGTTTGGGATCTTGGGGCCTGTGCTGTCCCTCTGGAAGAAACCTGTTATAATCCCTCTATGAAATTGAGATAGGAAGGTACATAAGAGTTAAAATCTCTTTTAAGAGTGGTGTATTACAAGTGCAAGATTTTGTTTGAGGAAAACATTCCCTAAACCTAAAAGAATAACTAAAGAAGGAGATATTTTAAATAGGAATTTAAACTATTAATCAATCTTAAGAACGGAATGGATGATTTTATCTGAGGTTCACATCTTATAGACTGCTTGTCATGTGGCTGCAGAGGGTTTTGTTTTTTGGTTTTTTGTTTTGTTTTTTTTTTTTGAATAATCTGGTTCAAGCATAATTGCAACTAGAAAATCAAATGCTTTTCAATTGGTCCTGATGCCATGTCAGTGGTGTTGGGTTTAGAAGCTCTCTGTAGCACTGCCCTTTATCAGCTGATGAATTGCAGAAATAGGAGCAGTATTTCATCTTGCTAAGAGAAAGCATTTTAATAGTGCTGTGGATACGGGGGTAAATTGCAATAATTGAAGATTAAAAAACTATTCTCCAAGTGTTCCTAGAGCTTAAATAGAGAGCTCAGAGAAGTTGTGTGTGTGTGTGTGTGGGGAAACAGGATGTTCTGCCCAGGCTGGCAGAGCATCTCTATGTATGTTCATTGTTGAAGCAGAACTAATGATAACACTTAAATGACAGGTACTGTGGGTGATAAGAATGAATGGTTTGGTAAATGGGGGAGATGACAGCGTTAGGCAGAATAACTGGGCCGTTTAGTGAGCTGTGCTAACACAGACCAGTGTATTATTACTCAGTGCACTTTTTGTGAGCAGGGGCATTCTTGGGTTACAAGGCACTTTCTGAGCAAAGCTTCAAAATTTATTGTGACTATTCAGTGTGACTCTTTGCGGACAAAACCTGAATGATGATAAATTCATAGGAAAAGTAGAATTTAGTTGCAGCAGAGGGGCATTTGGTACTAATACGGGTGACATCCCACTTGTATGGTCAATTCAGTGTGAAAGGATTTTGAAAAGAAGAGGAGGAGTATCAAGCAGAGAGAGGAAATAGTGCAGAAATGGCAGAAATGTGCTCTACTGAGAGCACATCTACAACAGTGACAAGGTAGGAGTCTGGATTTGCTTTTTTTGGTGGTGTTGTCTTCCCCAAATTTGTGGATAAAATTCAAGGGAATGCATGATGTCCTTTCTTTTACATCCTATGTATTGAGATAAGATGGAAATCCAGTGTACAAATGGAAGTGCACTTTGGAGAGGCTGGAAATGTTGGGCTAAATTGGAGCCTGTATTTGTAATTAACTTTCAGCTGTGAGAAACAACACTTAAGGTAGAGATGCAGTAAATGGTTTTCAGGTAAATGTGGATATTATTTAGGGAAATTGTAAAATATTGATATGCATGTCGTTTGGTTTGAAACTGGAAAGAAATGGTTTATGAAGTAGATCAGATCTTGGGAAGAAACGCAGATGATTCTCTTAGCTAAATCAGAGAGGGTTGGCAGCAGAATGAAATGGATGGGATTTTGGTTGAATTTTTATCACTGGTTGCAATGGCAGCCTGTGTCTGTGGTACTGCTAATAGGGGTAATCCTATTGCTGGGTTCTGCATCTGTTTCCCAGGAGACAGCAGTGGTGGGAATGTTTGGGTGCCAGGCTGTTGCCGTGCTCATAATGGGTTGACGTCCATGGAGTGTTCGGGGCGCCAGGCGGTTGCTGTGGCCCCAGTGGGCTCCTGGAGTGTTTGGGGTCAGTGTGCAGTGCTGGGCACGGCCCTGGGCAGAGCAGCCTTGTGCCTGAGGGCAGGGGGAGGCCTCCGGAGGCTCTGGAGGATCAGCTGTGCCAGGGAAGCCCTCCTGCCAGCAGGGAAGCCCTCCTGCCAGCAGGCCTGTGGTGGTGGCTGAGTTACTTGCACCCTGTGACCCAACCAGAATGCTCAACTTTTAACTTGCTGTCAGGCCTTCAAACAAGATTTCCCTTCTTTCTAGATGATGCTGAAATATTGTCCAAATGCGGTAAGCTGTGTCTGTGTTAGAACATCCTCCTTTCCTCATTGTTTGACCCAGGTTATTTTTAGTGCAATAGCACTGTATCTGTCCAAAAGAGTGTTCTAGAAATAAGTTGCTGTCATGGTGCAATGCAGTTTCTAAATGACATTGCAGGTATTTGAGACATGTTCTGGTACTAATGACAGCTTTTTTCCTGCAATGATTTCTTTAGGGTTCTTGTAGGTGGAAATGAGTGTTCTTTCAGCTTGAATGAAATGTTCTCGAGAGATGGTGTTGGGCCTAGACAGGCTTGACTTGTGTCATGAGGTCATTCAGGGCTCAGATGCACTGCAAGTGATTGCATTTGTCATTTTCCACTTAATTTCTGAGCCAGAGAATAGGCTGGTTTAAAGAGCTTTAAGCAACAAATGTTGAAGAGACTTCCAGATTTATTTTGCCTTATGTCTGTGATTGCGTGCAATGACCAGGTTCTGTTCCTTAACCCCCAGGAGAAATGCCATGCCTGTAAATGCACGGTGAGATCAGGCCAGACTTGCTGTGGACAGGGCTCTGCAAGTTGTCCTTGGGGGCTGAATCCGAGTTTTAATTGTGTTCTGGACAGAAGGGCCGGCGATTGCTGCGCCGTGTTTTGGACGCGTGCAAAGCAGCAGGGAAGTTGGAGCTTGAGCAGGAGGACGCTGAGGTGGTTTTGTCGGAGCACCGGGGGCTCAGTGGGAGGTGTGTGAGACGTGAGGCAATTTGCAGGCAGCCTTTGGGGTGCTGGCTGTGCCGCTGCCGTCGGTGGTGCAGGAGCAGCCATGGGGTGTCAGCATTGCCCCACCTTCCCGCTGCGTGTCCCCGAGGCCGCCGCCACTGTCCCGGCACACTGTGCTGGCATTCCCAGAGTGCCAGCAAGGGTGCTGGTCTTGCTGCAAAGTCCTGTGCTTGCCGTGTGCATGTAGATGATGTTTTCAAATGAATTTTAGCTGGAAAAAGGGAATTTTCAGAACGGGAATGAGTGACAGAGTAGAAAATGGAGATTTTCTGGAAATGTTTTTGCTAATGTAGCTCCAACTCCCTGTGTGGGATAACCCTGTTGTAGCCTGCATCTTTTTGGATCCTTTCAGAGACGCCTGTCTGGTTGATGTTGCCATTCCAGGGCTGGTGCTCTGGGACGTGAGATGTGTCCTTTGTGTCATTGTTATAGCTTTTCCCAACCACAGCTGGAGTGTTGGGAGTGTTCACTCTCTCTGTTTCCCTGGGTTTGGGATCTTGGGGCCTGTGCTGTCCCTCTGGAAGAAACCTGTTATAATCCCTCTATGAAATTGAGATAGGAAGGTACATAAGAGTTAAAATCTCTTTTAAGAGTGGTGTATTACAAGTGCAAGATTTTGTTTGAGGAAACCATTCCCTAAACCTAAAAGAATAACTAAAGAAGGAGATATTTTAAATAGGAATTTAAACTATTAATCAATCTTAAGAATGGAATGGATGATTTGATCTGAGGTTCACATCTTACAGACTGCTTGTCATGTGGCTCCAGAGGGTTTTGGTTTTTTTTTTTTTTTTTTGTTTTTTTTTTTTTTTTTTTTTTTGAATAATCTGGTTCTAGCATAATTGCAACTAGAATATCAAATGCTTTTCAATTGGTCCTGATGCCATGTCAGTGGTGTTGGGTTTAGAAGCTCTCTGTAGCACTGCCCTTTATCAGCTGATGAATTGCAGAAATAGGAGCAGTATTTCATCTTGCTAAGAGAAAGCATTTTAATAGTGCTGTGGATACGGGGGTAAATTGCAATAATTGAAGATTAAAAAACTATTCACCAAGTGTTCCTAGAATTTAAATAGAGAGCTCAGAGAAGTTGTGTGTGTGTGTGTGGGGAAACAGGATGTTCTGCCCAGGCTGGCAGAGCATCTCTATGTATGTTCATTGTTGAACCAGAACTAATGATAACACTTAAATGACAGGTACTGTGGGTGATAAGAATGAATGGTTTGGTAAATGGGGGAGATGACAGCGTTAGGCAGAATAACTGGGCCGTTTAGTGAGCTGTGCTAACACAGACCAGTGTATTATTACTCAGTGCACTTTTTGTGAGCAGGGGCATTCCTGGGTTACAAGGCACTTTCTGAGCAAAGCTTCAAAATTTATTGTGACTATTCGGTGTGACTCTTTGCGGACAAAACCTGAATGATGATAAATTCATAGGAAAAGTAGAATTTAGTTGCAGCAGAGGGACATTTGGTACTAATACGGGTGACATCCCACTTGAATGGTCCATTCAGTGTGAAAGGATTTTGAAAAGAAGAGGAAGAGTATCAAGCAGAGAGAGGAAATAGTGCAGAAATGGCGGAAATGTGCTCTACTGAGAGCACATCTACAACAGTGACAAGGTAGGAGTCTGGATTTGCTTTTTTTGGTGGTGTTGTCTTCCCCAAATTTGTGGATAAAATTCAAGGGAATGCATGATGTCCTTTCTTTTACATCCTATGTATTGAGATAAGATGGAAATCCAGTGTACAAATGGAAGTGCACTTTGGAGAGGCTGGAAATGTTGGGCTAAATTGGAGCCTGTATTTGTAATTAACTTTCAGCTGTGAGAAACAACACTTAAGGTAGAGATGCAGTAAATGGTTTTCAGGTAAATGTGGATATTATTTAGGGAAATTGTAAAATATTGATATGCATGTCGTTTGGTTTGAAACTGGAAAGAAATGGTTTATGAAGTAGATCAGATCTTGGGAAGAAACGCAGATGATTCTCTTAGCTAAATCAGAGAGGGTTGGCAGCAGAATGAAATGGATGGGATTTTGGTTGAATTTTTATCACTGGTTGCAATGGCAGCCTGTGTCTGTGGTACTGCTAATAGGGGTAATCCTATTGCTGGGTTCTGCATCTGTTTCCCAGGAGACAGCAGTGGTGGGAATGTTTGGGTGCCAGGCTGTTGCTGTGCTCATAATGGGTTGACGTCCATGGAGTGTTCGGGGCGCCAGGCGGTTGCTGTGGCCCCAGTGGGCTCCTGGAGTGTTTGGGGTCAGTGTGCAGTGCTGGGCACGGCCCTGGGCAGAGCAGCCTTGTGCCTGAGGGCAGGGGGAGGCCTCCGGAGGCTCTGGAGGATCAGCTGTGCCAGGGAAGCCCTCCTGCCAGCAGGGAAGCCCTCCTGCCAGCAGGCCTGTGGTGGTGGCTGAGTTACTTGCACCCTGTGACCCAACCAGAATGCTCAACTTTTAACTTGCTGTCAGGCCTTCAAACAAGATTTCCCTTCTTTCTAGATGATGCTGAAATATTGTCCAAATGCGGTAAGCTGTGTCTGTGTTAGAACATCCTCCTTTCCTCATTGTTTGACCCAGGTTATTTTTAGTGCAATAGCACTGTATCTGTCCAAAAGAGTGTTCTAGAAATAAGTTGCTGTCATGGTGCAATGCAGTTTCTAAATGACATTGCAGGTATTTGAGACATGTTCTGGTACTAATGACAGCTTTTTTCCTGCAATGATTTCTTTAGGGTTCTTGTAGGTGGAAATGAGTGTTCTTTCAGCTTGAATGAAATGTTCTCGAGAGATGGTGTTGTGCCTAGACAGGCTTGACTTGTGTCATGAGATCATTCAGGGCTCAGATGCACTGCAAGTGATTGCATTTGTCATTTTCCACTTAATTTCTGAGCCAGAGAATAGGCTGGTTTAAAGAGCTTTAAGCAACAAATGTTGAAGAGACTTCCAGATTTATTTTGCCTTATGTCTGTGATTGCGTGCAATGACCAGGTTCTGTTCCTTAACCCCCAGGAGAAATGCCATGCCTGTAAATGCACGGTGAGATCAGGCCAGACTTGCTGTATACAGGGCTCTGCAAGTTGTCCTTGGGGGCTGAATCCGAGTTTTAATTGTGTTCTGGACAGAAGGGCCGGCGATTGCTGCGCCGTGTTTTGGACGCGTGCAAAGCAGCAGGGAAGTTGGAGCTTGAGCAGGAGGACGCTGAGGTGGTTTTGTCGGAGCACCGGGGGCTCAGTGGGAGGTGTGTGAGACGTGAGGCAATTTGCAGGCAGCCTTTGGGGTGCTGGCTGTGCCGCTGCCGTCGGTGGTGCAGGAGCAGCCATGGGGTGTCAGCATTGCCCCACCTTCCCGCTGCGTGTCCCCGAGGCCGCCGCCACTGTCCCGGCACACTGTGCTGGCATTCCCAGAGTGCCAGCAAGGGTGCTGGTCTTGCTGCAAAGTCCTGTGCTTGCCGTGTGCATGTAGATGATGTTTTCAAATGAATTTTAGCTGGAAAAAGGGAATTTTCAGAACGGGAATGAGTGACAGAGTAGAAAATGGAGATTTTCTGGAAATGTTTTTGCTAATGTAGCTCCAACTCCCTGTGTGGGATAACCCTGTTGTAGCCTGCATCTTTTTGGATCCTTTCAGAGACGCCTGTCTGGTTGATGTTGCCATTCCAGGGCTGGTGCTCTGGGACGTGAGATGTGTCCTTTGTGTCATTGTTATAGCTTTTCCCAACCACAGCTGGAGTGTTGGGAGTGTTCACTCTCTCTGTTTCCCTGGGTTTGGGATCTTGGGGCCTGTGCTGTCCCTCTGGAAGAAACCTGTTATAATCCCTCTATGAAATTGAGATAGGAAGGTACATAAGAGTTAAAATCTCTTTTAAGAGTGGTGTATTACAAGTGCAAGATTTTGTTTGAGGAAACCATTCCCTAAACCTAAAAGAATAACTAAAGAAGGAGATATTTTAAATAGGAATTTAAACTATTAATCAATCTTAAGAATGGAATGGATGATTTGATCTGAGGTTCACATCTTACAGACTGCTTGTCATGTGGCTCCAGAGGGTTTTGGTTTTTTTTTTTTTTTTTTTTTTTTTTTTTTTTTTTTTTTTTTTTTTTTTTTTTTTTTTTTTTTTTTTGAATAATCTGGTTCTAGCATAATTGCAACTAGAATATCAAATGCTTTTCAATTGGTCCTGATGCCATGTCAGTAGTGTTGGGTTTAGAAGCTCTCTGTAGCACTGCCCTTTATCAGCTGATGAATTGCAGAAATAGGAGCAGTATTTCATCTTGCTAAGAGAAAGCATTTTAATAGTGCTGTGGATACGGGGGTAAATTGCAATAATTGAAGATTAAAAAACTATTCACCAAGTGTTCCTAGAATTTAAATAGAGAGCTCAGAGAAGTTGTGTGTGTGTGTGTGGGGAAACAGGATGTTCTGCCCAGGCTGGCAGAGCATCTCTATGTATGTTCATTGTTGAACCAGAACTAATGATAACACTTAAATGACAGGTACTGTGGGTGATAAGAATGAATGGTTTGGTAAATGGGGGAGATGACAGCGTTAGGCAGAATAACTGGGCCGTTTAGTGAGCTGTGCTAACACAGACCAGTGTATTATTACTCAGTGCACTTTTTGTGAGCAGGGGCATTCCTGGGTTACAAGGCACTTTCTGAGCAAAGCTTCAAAATTTATTGTGACTATTCGGTGTGACTCTTTGCGGACAAAACCTGAATGATGATAAATTCATAGGAAAAGTAGAATTTAGTTGCAGCAGAGGGACATTTGGTACTAATACGGGTGACATCCCACTTGAATGGTCCATTCAGTGTGAAAGGATTTTGAAAAGAAGAGGAAGAGTATCAAGCAGAGAGAGGAAATAGTGCAGAAATGGCGGAAATGTGCTCTACTGAGAGCACATCTACAACAGTGACAAGGTAGGAGTCTGGATTTGCTTTATTTTGGTGTTGTTGTCTTCCCCAAGTTTGTGGATAAAATTCAAGGGAATGCATGATATACTTTCTTTTACATCCTATGTATTGAGATAAGATGGAAATCCAGTGTACAAATGGAACTGCACTTTGGAGAGGCTGGAAATGTTGGGCTAAATTGGAGCCTGTATTTGTCATTAACTTTCAGCTGTGAGAAACAACACTTATGGTAGAGATGCAGTAAATGGTTTTCAGGTAAATGTGGATATTATTTAGGGAAATTGTAAAATATTGATATGCATGTCATTTGGATTGAAACTGGAATGAAATGGTTTATGAAGTAGATCAGATCTTGGGAGGAAACGCAGATGATTCTCTTAGCTAAATCAGAGAGGGTTGGCAGCAGAATGAAATGGATGGGATTTTGGTAGAATTTTTATCACTGGTTGCAATGGCAGCCTGTGTCTGTGGTACTGCTAATAGGGGTAATCCTATTGCTGGGTTCTGCATCTGTTTCCCAGGAGACAGCAGTGGTGGGAATGTTTGGGTGCCAGGCTGTTGCCGTGCTCATAACGGGTTGACGTCCATGGAGTGTTGGGGGCGCCAGGCGGTTGCTGTGGCCCCAGTGGGCTCCTGGAGTGTTTGGGGTCAGTGTGCAGTGCTGGGTACGGCCCTGGGCAGAGCAGCCTTGTGCCTGAGGGCAGGGGGAGGCCTCCGGAGGCTCTGGAGGATCAGCTGTGCCAGGGAAGCCCTCCTGCCAGCAGGGAAGCCCTCCTGCCAGCAGGCCTGTGGTGGTGGCTGAGTTACTTGCACCCTGTGACCCAACCAGAATGCTCAACTTTTAACTTGCTGTCAGGCCTTCAAACAAGATTTCCCTTCTTTCTAGATGACGCTGAAATATTGTCCAAATGCGGTAAGCTGTGTCTGTGTTAGAATATCCTCCTTTCCTCATTGTTTGACCCAGGTTATTTTTAGTGCAATAGCATTGTATCTGTCCAAAAGAGTGTTCTAGAAAGAAGTTGCTGTCATGGTGCAATGCAGTTTCTAAATGACATTGCAGGTATTTGAGACATGTTCTGGTACTAATGACAGCTTTTTTCCTGCAATGATTTCTTTAGGGTTCTTGTAGGTGGAAATGAGTGTTCTTTCAGCTTGAATGAAATGTTCTCGAAAGATGGTGTTGGGCCTAGACAGGCTTGACTTGTGTCATGAGGTCATTCAGGGCTCAGATGCACTGCAAGTGATTGCATTTGTCATTTTCCACTTAATTTCTGAGCCACAGAATAGGCTGGTTTAAAGAGCATTAAGCAACAAATGTTGAAGAGACTTACAGGTTTATTTTGCCTTATGTCTGTGATTGCGTGCAATGATCAGGTTCTGTTCCTTAACCCCCAGGAGAAATGCCATGTCTGTAAATGCACGGTGAGATCAGGCCAGACTTGCTGTGGACAGGGCTCTGCAAGTTGTCCTTGTGGGCTGAATCCGAGTTTTAATTGTGTTCTGGACAGTAGGGCCGGCGATTGCTGCACCGTATTTTGGATGCGTGCAAAGCAGCAGGGAAGTTGGAGCTTGAGCAGGAGGACGCTGAGGTGGTTTTGTCGGAGCACCGGGGGCTCAGTGGGAGGTGTGTGAGACGTGAGGCAATTTGCAGGCAGCCTTTGGGGTGCTGGCTGTGCCGCTGCCGTCGGTGGTGCGGGAGCAGCCATGGGGTGTCAGCATTGCCCCACATTCCCGCTGCGTGTCCCCGAGGCCGCCGCCACTGTCCTGGCACACTGTGCTGGCATTTCCAGAGTGCCAGCAAGGGTGCTGGACTTACAGTAAAGTCCTGTACCTGCCGTGCATGTACACCAGAGCCATGGATCCCACTGTGGATGGACAATGTATGGATAGACATCAGAGCCTTGGATCCCAGCTGGACCTTGTTCTGGATGGACAGCAGAGTCTTGGATTGGACTCAGGATGAATTATGCTCCAGATGGACACCAGAGCCATGGATCCCAATTTGGATGGATCCTGGTCTGGATAGACTCCAGAGCCATGGATCCATCCCTGGATGGACACTGTTCTGGATGGACACCAGAGCCATGGATCCAAATTGGAGCCTGGTCTGGATGGATACAAGGGCCATGGATTCCACCCTTGATGGACACTGTTGGCGATAGGAACCAGAGGCATGGATCCGACTCTAGATGGACACTGGTCGAGATGGACACTGGTCCAGATGGTGACCAGAGCAATTCCTCCAACCTTGTATTGACTCTTGCCAGACACTGAGGCATGGATCCCACTCTGGATGGCCAGTGGTCTGGATGGGCACCAGACCATGGCTCCGCTATGAATGGACACTGGTCTAGATGGACGCCAGAGCCATGGATTCCAGCTGGACACTGGTTGGGAACAACACCAGAGCAATGGATGCCACTGTGGATGGACACTGGTTTGGATGGACATAAGAGCCACGGATCCCAATCTGGATGGACGCTGCTGTGAATAGACCCCAGAGCCATGGATCCCACAGTGGATTGACAGTGGTCAGGATGGACACCAGAGCAATGGATGCCACTGTGGATGGACGCAGGGAGAGATGCACACCAGAGTAATGGTGTCCGCTCTGGATGCACACAGGTCAGGATAGACAGCAGAACCCTGGCTTCCAGTCTGGATGGACGCTTGCCTGAATAGACAAAAGAGCTATGGATCCCAGCTTGACACTGGTCTGGATGGACACCAGAGCCATGGATCCCACTCTGAATACACACTACTCGTGATGGACACAAGAGCCATGCATCCCTCTGTGGATAGAGCCTGGTTTGAATGGACAGCACAGCCACACATCCAGATGGACACCAGAGCCGTGGATCACAACTGTACACTGGTCTGGATGGACAGCAGAGCCATGGATCCCGCTGTGGATGGACCCTGGTACAGATGGACAGCATAGCCATGGATGCAAACTGGACACTGGTCCAGATGGATAATGCTCTGGATGGATACCAGAGCCATGGATCCCTCTCTGGATGCACGCTCTTCTCGATGGACACAAGAGTCATGCATGCGTCTGTAGATGGAGCCTGGTATGAATGGACAGCACAGCCACGTATCCAGATGGATACTTGTCCAGATGGACAGCAGAGCTGTGGATCCCAAGTGGACACTGGTCTGCATGGACACCAGAGCCATGGATCCCACTGTGGATGGACACTGGTATGGATAGGCATCAGAGCCTTGGATCCCAGCTGGACCCTGTTCTGGATGGACAGCAGAGTCTTGGATTGGACTCAGGATGGATTATGCTCCAGATGGACACCAGAGCCATGGATCCCACTTTGGATGGATCCTGGTCTGGAAAGACTCCAGAGCCATGGATCCGTCTCTGGATGGACACTGTTCTGGATGGACACCAGAGCCATGGATCCAAATTGGAGCCTGGTCTGGATGGATACAAGGGCCATGGATTCCACTCTTGATGGACACTGGTGGAGATAGGAACCAGAGGCATGGATCCGACTCTAGATGGACACTGGTCGAGATGGACACTTGTCCAGATGGTGACCAGAGCAATTCCTCCCACCTTGTATTGACTCTTGCCAGACACTGAGGCATGGATCCCACTCTGGATGGCCAGTGGTCTGGATGGGCACCAGACCATGGCTCCGCTATGAATGGACACTGGTCTAGATGGACGCCAGAGCCATGGATTCCAGCTGGAAACTGGTGTGGATGGACACCAGAGCCATGGATGCCACTGTGGATGGATACTGGTTTGGATGGACATAAGAGCCACGGATCCCAATCTGGATGGACGCTGCTGTGAATAGACCCCAGAGCCATGGATCCCACAGTGGATTGACAGTGGTCAGGATGGACACCAGAGCAATGGATGCCACTGTGGATGGACACAGGTAGAGATGCACACCAGAGTAATGGTGTCCGCTCTGGATGGACACTGGTCTGGATAGACAGCAGAACCCTGGCTTCCAGTCTGGATGGACGCTTGCCTGAATAGACAAAAGAGCTATGGATCCCAGCTTGACACTGGTCCGTATGGGCACCAGAGCAATGGATCCCACTCTGAATGGACCGTGGTACAGATGGACAGCATAGCCATGGGTGTAAACTGGACACTGGTCCAGATGGATAATGGTCTGGATGGACGCCAGAGCCATGGATACCACTCTGGATGCACGCTGTTCTTGAGGGACACAGGAGTCATGCATGGGTTTGTAGATGGAGCCTGGGTTGAATGGACAGCACAGCCACGCATCCACATGGACAGCAGAGCCGTGGATCCCAACTGTACACTAGTCTGGATGGACACCAGAGCCATGGATCCCACTGTGGATGGGCCCTGGTACAGATGGACAGCATAGCCATGGATGCAAACTGGACACTGGTCCAGATGGAAAATGGACTGGATGGACACCAGTGCCATGGATCCCACTCTGGATGCACCCTCTTCTCGATGGACACAAGAATCATGCATGCGTCTGTAGATGGAGCCTGGTATGAATGGACAGCACAGCCACGTATCCAGATGGATACTTGTCCAGATGGACAGCAGAGCTGTGGATCCCAAGTGGACACTGATCTGGATGGACACCAGAGCCATGGATCCCACTGTGGATGGACACTGGTATGGATAGACATCAGAGCTTTGGATCCCAGCTGGACCCTGTTCTGGATGGAGAGCAGAGTCTTGGATTAAACTCTGGATAGATACTTGTCCAGATAGACACCAGAGCCGTGGATCCCAACTAGATACTGGTCTGGATGGACACCAGTGCCATGGATCCCACTGTGGATGGACACTGGTATGGATAGACCTCAGAACCTTGGATCCCAGTTTTACTCTGTTCTGGATAGACTCCAGAGCCATGGATCCGTCTCAGGATGGACACTGTTCTGAATGGACACCAGAGCAATGAATCCAAATTGGAGCCTGCTCTGGATGGATACAAGGGCCATGGATTCCTCTCTTGATGGACACTGGTGGAGATAACAACCAGAGGCATGGATCTGAATCTAGATGGATACTGGTCCTGAAGGACACTGGTCTATATGGTGACCAGAGCCATTCCTCCCACCTTGTATTGACTCTTGCCAGACACCGAGGCATGGATCCTACTCTGGATGGCCAGTGGTCTGGATGGGCACCAGACCATGGCTCCCCTATGAATGGACACTGGTCTAGATGGACATAAGAGCCATGGATTCCAGCTGGACACTGGTGTGGATGGACACCAGAACCATGGATCCCACAGTGGATTGACAGTGGTCAGGGTGGACTCCAGAGCAATGGATGCCACTGTGGATGGACACAGGTAGAGATGCACACGAGAGTAATGGTGTACGCTCTGGATGGACACTGGTCTGGATAGACACCAGAACCCTGGCTTCCACTCTGGATGGACGCTTGCCTGAATAGACAAAAGAGCTATGGATCCCAGCTTGACACTGGTCTGGATGGACACCAGAGCCATGGATCCCACAAAGAATGTACACTACTCATGATGGACACAAGAGCCATGCATCCCTCTGTGGATGGAGCCTGGTTTGAATGGACGGCACAGCCACGCATCCAGATGGACAGCAGAGTCGTGGATCCCAACTGGACAGTGGTCTGGATGGACACCAGTGCCATCGATCCCACTGTGGATGGACACTGGCATGGATAGACATCAGAGCCTTGGCTCCCAGTTAGACCCTGTTCTGGATGGACAGCAGAGTCTTGGATTGGACTCTGGATGGATGCTGCTCTAGATGGACACCAGAGCCATGGATCCCACTGTGGGTGGATCCTAGTCTGGATGGACTCCAGAGCCATGGATCCGTCTCTGGATGGACACTGTTCTGGATGGACACCAGAGCCATAGATACAATTTGGTGCCTGGTCTGGATGGATACAAGGGCCATGGATTCCACTGTGGATGGACACTGGTGGCGATAGGAACCAGAGGCATGGATCCGACTCTAGATGGACACTGGTCTATATGGACACTGGTCCAGATGGTGACCAGAGCAATTCCTCCCACCTTGTATTGACTCTTGCCAGACACTGAGGCATGGATCCCACTCTGGATGGCCAGTGGTCTGGATGGGCACCAGACCATGGCTCCGCTATGAATGGACACTGGTCTAGATGGACGCCAGAGCCATGGATTCCAGCTGGACACTGGTGTGGATGGACACCAGAGCAATGGATGCCACTGTGGATGGTCACTGGTTTGGATGGACATAAGAGCCACGGATCCCAATCTGGATGGACGCTGCTGTGAATAGACACCAGAGCCATGGATCCCACAGTGGATTGACAGTGGTCAGGATGGACTCCAGAGCAATGGATGCCACTGTGGATGGACACAGGTAGAGATGCACACCAGAGTAATGGTGTCCGCTCTGGATGGACACAGGTCAGGATAGACACCAGAACCCTGGCTTCCACTCTGGATGGACGCTTGCCTGAATAGACAAAAGAGCTATGGATCCCAGCTTGACACTGGTCTGGATGGACACCAGAGCCATGGATCCCACTCTGAATACACACTACTCGTGATGGACACAAGAGCCATGCATCCCTGTGTGGATAGAGCCTGGTTTGAATGGACAGCACAGGCACACATCCAGATGGACACCAGAGCCGTGGATCACAACTGTACACTGGTCTGGATGGACAGCAGAGCCATGGATCCCACTGTGGATGGACCCTGGTACCGATGGACAGCATAGCCATGGATGCAAACTGGACACTGGTCCAGATGGATAATGCTCTGGATGGATGCCGGAGCCATGGATCCCTCTCTGGATGCACGCTCTTCTCGATGGACACAAGAGTCATGCATGCGTCTGTAGATGGAGCCTGGTATGAATGGACAGCACAGCCACGTATCCAGATGGATACTTGTCCAGATGGACAGCACAGCTGTGGATCCCAAGTGGACACTGGTCTGCATGGACACCAGAGCCATGGATCCCACTGTGGATGGACACTGGTATGGATAGGCATCAGAGCCTTGGATCCCAGCTGGACCCTGTTCTGGATGGACAGCAGAGTCTTGGATTGGACTCTGGATGGATTATGCTCCAGATGGACACCAGAGCCATGGATCCCACTTTGGATGGATCCTGGTCTGGAAAGACTCCAGAGCCATGGATCCGTCTCTGGATGGACACTGTTCTGGATGGACACCAGAGCCATGGATCCAAATTGGAGCCTGGTCTGGATGGATACAAGGGCCATGGATTCCACTCTTGATGGACACTGGTGGAGATAGGAACCAGAGGCATGGATCCGACTCTAGATGGACACTGGTCGAGATGGACACTGGTCTAGATGGTGACCAGAGCAATTCCTCCCACCTTGTATTGACTCTTGCCAGACACCGAGGCATGGATCCCACTCTGGATGGCCAGTGGTCTGGGAGGGCACCAGACCATGGATCTCCTATGAAAGGACACTGGTCTAGATGGAGCCCAGAGCCATGGATTCCAGCTGGACACTGGTGTGGATGGACACCAGAGCAATGGATGCCACTGTGGATGGACACAGGTAGAGATGCACACCAGAGTAATGGTGTCCGCTCTGGATGGACACTGGTCAGGATAGACAGCAGAACCCTGGCTTCCACTCTGGATGGCCGCTTGCCTGAAAAGACAAAAGAGCTATGGATCCCAGCTTGACACAGGTCTGGATGGACACCAGAGCCATGGATCCCACTCTGAATGCACACTACTCGTGATGGACACAAGAGCCATGCATCCCTCTGTGGATGGAGCCTGGTTTGAATGGACGGCACAGCCACGCATCCAGATGGACACCAGAGCCGCGTATCCCACCTGGATAGTTGTCTGGACGGACACCAGTGTCATGGATCCCACTGTGGATGGACACTGGTATGGATAGACATCAGAGCCTTGGATCCCAGCTTGACTGTGTTCTGGATGGAGAGCAGAGTCTTGGATTGGACTCTAGATGGATACTGCTCCAGATGGACACCAAAGCCATGGATCCCACTGTGGATGGATCCTGCTCTGGAGAGACTCCAGAGCCATGGATCCTTTCGTGGATTGGCACAGCTCTGGATGGACACCAGAGCTATAGATCCAAATTGGAGCCTGTTCTGGATGGATGCAAGGGCCATGGATTCCACTCTGGATGGATACTGCTCCAGGTAGCAACCAGAGTCATGGATCCGAATCCAGATGGAGACTGGTCCAGATGGACACTGGTCCAGATGGTGACCAGAGCCATTCCTCCCACCTTGTATTGATAGTGGTCTTGCCGGACACCGAGGCATGGATCCCACTCTGGATGGCCAGCGGTCTGGACGGGCCCCAGGCCATGGATCCCCTATGAATGGACACTGGTCTAGATGGACGCCAGAGCCATGGATTCCAGCTGGACACTGGTATGGATGGACACCAGAGCCATGGATGCCACTGTGGATGGACACTGGTTTGGATGGACATAAGAGCCACGGATCCCAATTTGGATGGACACTGCTGTGAATAGACACCAGAGCCATGGATCCCACAGTGGATTGACAGTGGTCAGGATGGACACCAGAGCAATGGATGCCACTGTGGATGGACACAGGTAGAGATGCACACCAGAGTAATGGTGTACGCTCTGGATGGACACTGGTCAGGATAGACAGCAGAACCCTGGCTTCCACTCTGGATGGACACTTGCCTGAATAGACAAAAGAGCTATGGATCCCAGCTTGACACTGGTCTGGATGGACACCAGAGACATGAATCCCACTCTGAATGCCCACTACTCGTGATGGACACAAGAGCCATGCATCCCTCTGTGGATGGAGCCTGGTTTGAATGGACAGCACAGCCACGGATCCAGATGGACACCAGAGCCATGGATCCCACCTGGACAGTGGTCTGGATGGACACCAGAGCCATGGATCCCACTGTGAATTGCCCCTAATAAGGATAGACATGAGCGCCTTGGATCCCAGTTTGACTGTGTTCTGGATGGAGAGCAGAGTCTTGGATTGGACTCTGGATGGATACTGCTCCAGATGGACACCAGAGCCATGGATCCCGCTGTGGGTGGATACTGGTCTGGATGGACTCCAGAGCCATGGATTCATCACTGGATGGACACTGTTCTGGATGGACACCAGAGCCATGGATCCAAAATTGCAGCCTGGTCTGGATGGATACAAGGGCCATGAATTCCACTGTGGATGGATACTGCTCCAGATAGCAACCAGAGGCATGGATTCGACTCGAGATGGACACTGGTGCTGAAGGACAGTGGTCCAGATGGTGACCAGAGCCATTCCTCCCACTTTGTATTGAGTCTCTCCAGAACCCGAGGCATGGATCCCACTCTGGATGGCCAGTGGTCTGGATGGGCCACAGACCATGGATCTCCTATGAAAGGACACTGGTCTAGATGGAGCCCAGAGCCATGGATTCCAGCTGGACACTGGTGTGGATGGACACCAGAGCAATGGATGCCACTGTGGATGGACACAGGTAGAGATGCACACCAGAGTAATGATGTCCGCTCTGGATGGACACTGGTCAGGATAGACACCAGAACCCTGGCTTCCACTCTGCATGGACGCTTGTCTGAGTAGACAAAAGAGCTATGGATCCCAGCTTGACACTGGTCTGGATGGACACCAGAGCCATGGATCCCACTCTGAATGAACACTACTAGTGATGGACACAAGAGCCATGCATCCCTCTGTGGATGGAGCCTGGTTTAAATGGACAGCACAGCCACGCATCCAGATGGACACCAGAGCCGTGGATCCCACCTCGATAGTGGTCTGGATGGACACCAGTGCCATCGATACCACTGTGGATGGACACTGGTTTGGAGAGACATCAGAGCCTGGTATCCCAGCTGGACCCTGTTCTGGATGGACAGCAGAGTCTTGGATTGAACTCTGGATGGATTCTGCTCCAGATGGACACCAGAGCCATGGGTCCCACTGTGGGTGGATCCTGGTCTGGATGGACTCCAGAGCCATGGATCCGTCTCTGGATGGACACTGTTCTGGATGGACACCACAGCCATAGATCCAAATTGGAGCCTGGTCTGGATGGATGCAAGGGCCATGGATTCCACTCTGGATGGATACTGCTCCAGATAGCAACCAGTGTCATGGATCTGAATCCAGATGGAGACTGGTCCAGATGGACACTGGTCCAGATGGTCACTAGAGCCATTCCTCCCACCTTGTATTGATAGTGGTCTTGCCGGACACCGAGGCATGGATCCCACTCTGGATGGCCAGTGGTCTGGATGGGCACCAGACCATGGATCCCCTATGAATGGACACTGGTCAAGACGGACGCCAGAGCCATGGATTCCAGCTGGACACTGGTGTGGATGGACACCAGAGCGATGGATGCCACTGTGGATGGACACTGGTTTGGATGGACATAAGAGCCACGGATCCCAATCTGAATGGACGCTGCTGTGAATAGACACCAGAGCCATGGATCCCACAGTGGATTGACAGTGGTCAGGATGGACACCAGAGCAATGGATGCCACTGTGGATGGACAGAGGTAGAGATGCACACCAGAGTAATGGTGTCCGCTCTGGATGGACACTGGTCAGGATAGACAGCAGAACCCTGGCTTCCACTCTGGATGGCCGCTTGCCTGAAAAGACAAAAGAGCTATGGATCCCAGCTTGACACTGGTCTGGATGGACACCAGAGCCATAGATCCCACTCTGAATGCACACTACGCGTGATGGACACAAGAGCCATGCATCCCTCTGTGGATGGAGCCTGGTTTGAATGGACAGCACAGCCACGGATCCAGATGGACACCAGAGCCGTGGATCGCACCTGGACAGTGGCCTGGATGGACACCAGTGCCATGGATCCCACTGTGGACGGACCCTAATAAGGATAGACATCAGCGCCTTGGATCCCAGCTTGACTGTGTTCTGGATGGAGAGCAGAGTCTTGGATTGGACTCTGGATGGATACTACTCCAGATGGACACCAGAGCCATGGATCCCGCTGTGGGTGGATACTGGTCTGGATGGACTCCAGAGCCATGTATCCGTCTCTGGATGAACACTGTTCTGGATGGACACCAGAGCCATGGATCCAAATTGGAGCCTGGTCTGGATGGATACAAGGGCCATGGATTCCACTCTTGATGGACACTGGTGGAGATAGCAACCAGAGGCATGGATCCGACTCAAGATGGACACTGGTCCTGAAGGACAGTGGTCTAGATGGTGACCAGAGCCATTCCTCCCACTTTGTATTGACTCTTGCCAGACACCGAGGCATGGATCCCACTCTGGATGGCCAGTGGTCTGGATGGGCACCAGACCATGGCTCCTAGTCTGAATGCACACTACTCGTGATGGCCACAAGAGCCATGCATTTCTCTGTGGATGGAGCCTGGTTTGAATGGACAGCACAGCCATGCATCCAGATGGACACCAGAGCTGTGGATCCCAACTGCACAGTGGTCTGGATGGACACCAGTGCCATGGATCCCACTGTGGATGCACGCTGGTATGGATAGACATCAGAGCCTTGGATCCCAGCTTGACTGTGTTCTGGATGGAGAGCAGAGTCTTTGATTGGACTCTGGATGGATACTGCTCCAGATGGACAGCAGAGTCTTGGATTGGACTCTGGATGGATTCTGCTCCAGATGGACACCAGAGCCATGGATCCCACTGTTGGTAGATATAGGTCTGGATGGACTCCAGAGCTATGGATCCGTCCCTGGATGGACACAGTTCTGGATGGACACCAGAGCCATTGATCCAAATTGGAGCCTGGTCTGAATGGATACAAGGGCCATGGATTCCACTCTGGATGGATACTGCTCCAGATAACAGAGCCATGGATCCCACAGTGGATGGAGGGTGGTCAGGATGGACACCAGAGCAATGGATGCCACTGTGGATGGGCACAGGTATGGATATACATCAGAGTCTTGGATCCCAGTTGGACCCTGTTCTGGATGGACAGCAGAGTCTTGGATTGGACTCTGGATGGATACTGCTCCAGATGGACACCAGCGCCATGGATCCCACTCTGAATGCACACTACTCGTGATGGACACAAGAGCCATGCATCCCTCTGTGGATGGAGCCTGGTTTGAATGGAGAGCACAGCTACGCATCCAGATGGACACCAGAGCCGTGGTTCCCTACTGGACAGTGGTCTGGATGGACACCAGAGCCATGGATCCAAAATTGCAGCCTGGTCTGGATGGATACAAGGGCCATGGATTCCATTGTGGATGTATACTGCTCCAGATAGCAACCAGTGTCATGGATCCGAATCCAGATTGAGATTGGTCCAGATGGACACTGGTCCAGATGGTGACCAGAGCCATTCCTCCCATTTTGTATTGAGTCTCTCCAGAACCCGAGGCATGGATCCCACTCTGGATGGCCAGTGGTCTGGATGGGCCCCAGACCATGGATCTCCTATGAAAGGACACTGGTCTAGATGGAGCCCAGAGCCATGGATTCCAGCTGGACACTGGTGTGGATGGACACCAGAGCAATGGATGCCACTGTGGATGGACACAGGTAGAGATGCACACCAGAGTAATGGTGTCCGCTCTGGATGGACACTGGTCAGGATAGACAGCAGAACCCTGGCTTCCACTCTGGATGGCCGCTTGCCTGAAAAGACAAAAGAGCTATGGATCCCAGCTTGACACTGGTCTGGATGGACACCAGAGCCATGGATCCCACTCTGAATGCACACTACTCGTGATGGACACAAGAGCCATGCATCCCTCTGTGGATGGAGCCTGGTTTGAATGGACGGCACAGCCACGCATCCAGATGGACACCAGAGCCGCGTATCCCACCTGGATAGTTGTCTGGACGGACACCAGTGTCATGGATCCCACTGTGGATGGACACTGGTATGGATAGACATCAGAGCCTTGGATCCCAGCTTGACTGTGTTCTGGATGGAGAGCAGAGTCTTGGATTGGACTCTAGATGGATACTGCTCCAGATGGACACCAAAGCCATGGATCCCACTGTGGATGGATCCTGCTCTGGAGAGACTCCAGAGCCATGGATCCTTTCGTGGATTGGCACAGCTCTGGATGGACACCAGAGCTATAGATCCAAATTGGAGCCTGTTCTGGATGGATGCAAGGGCCATGGATTCCACTCTGGATGGATACTGCTCCAGGTAGCAACCAGAGTCATGGATCCGAATCCAGATGGAGACTGGTCCAGATGGACACTGGTCCAGATGGTGACCAGAGCCATTCCTCCCACCTTGTATTGATAGTGGTCTTGCCGGACACCGAGGCATGGATCCCACTCTGGATGGCCAGCGGTCTGGACGGGCCCCAGGCCATGGATCCCCTATGAATGGACACTGGTCTAGATGGACGCCAGAGCCATGGATTCCAGCTGGACACTGGTGTGGATGGACACCAGAGCCATGGATGCCACTGTGGATGGACACTGGTTTGGATGGACATAAGAGCCACGGATCCCAATTTGGATGGACGCTGCTGTGAATAGACACCAGAGCCATGGATCCCACAGTGGATTGACAGTGGTCAGGATGGACACCAGAGCAATGGATGCCACTGTGGATGGATGCAGGTAGAGATGCACACCAGAGTAATGGTGTACGCTCTGGATGGACACTGGTCAGGATAGACAGCAGAACCCTGGCTTCCACTCTGGATGGACGCTTGCCTGAATAGACAAAAAAGCTATGGATCCCAGCTTGACACTGGTCTGGATGGACACCAGAGACATGAATCCCACTCTGAATGCCCACTACTCGTGATGGACACAAGAGCCATGCATCCCTCTGTGGATGGAGCCTGGTTTGAATGGACAGCACAGCCACGTATCCAGATGGACACCAGAGCCGTGGATCCCACCTGGACAGTGGTCTGGATGGATACCAGTGCCATGGATCCCACTGTGAATTGCCCCTAATAAGGATAGACATGAGCGCCTTGGATCCCAGTTTGACTGTGTTCTGGATGGAGAGCAGAGTCTTGGATTGGACTCTGGATGGATACTGCTCCAGATGGACACCAGAGCCATGGATCCCGCTGTGGGTGGATACTGGTCTGGATGGACTCCAGAGCCATGGATTCATCACTGGATGGACACTGTTCTGGATGGACACCAGAGCCATGGATCCAAAATTGCAGCCTGGTCTGGATGGATACAAGGGCCATGAATTCCACTGTGGATGGATACTGCTCCAGATAGCAACCAGAGGCATGGATTCGACTCGAGATGGACACTGGTGCTGAAGGACAGTGGTCCAGATGGTGACCAGAGCCATTCCTCCCACTTTGTATTGAGTCTCTCCAGAACCCGAGGCATGGATCCCACTCTGGATGGCCAGTGGTCTGGATGGGCCACAGACCATGGATCTCCTATGAAAGGACACTGGTCTAGATGGAGCCCAGAGCCATGGATTCCAGCTGGACACTGGTGTGGATGGACACCAGAGCAATGGATGCCACTGGGGATGGACACAGGTAGAGATGCACACCAGAGTAATGATGTCCGCTCTGGATGGACACTGGTCAGGATAGACACCAGAACCCTGGCTTCCACTCTGCATGGACGCTTGTCTAAGTAGACAAAAGAGCTATGGATCCCAGCTTGACACTGGTCTGGATGGACACCAGAGCCATGGATCCCACTCTGAATGAACACTACTAGTGATGGACACAAGAGCCATGCATCCCTCTGTGGATGGAGCCTGGTTTGAATGGACAGCACAGCCACGCATCCAGATGGACACCAGAGCCGTGGATCCCACCTCGATAGTGGTCTGGATGGACACCAGTGCCATCGATACCACTGTGGATGGACACTGGTTTGGAGAGACATCAGAGCCTGGTATCCCAGCTGGACCCTGTTCTGGATGGACAGCAGAGTCTTGGATTGAACTCTGGATGGATTCTGCTCCAGATGGACACCAGAGCCATGGGTCCCACTGTGGGTGGATCCTGGTCTGGATGGACTCCAGAGCCATGGATCCGTCTCTGGATGGACACTGTTCTGGATGGACACCACAGCCATAGATCCAAATTGGAGCCTGGTCTGGATGGATGCAAGGGCCATGGATTCCACTCTGGATGGATACTGCTCCAGATAGCAACCAGTGTCATGGATCTGAATCCAGATGGAGACTGGTCCAGATGGACACTGGTCCAGATGGTCACTAGAGCCATTCCTCCCACCTTGTATTGATAGTGGTCTTGCCGGACACCGAGGCATGCATCCCACTCTGGATGGCCAGTGGTCTGGATGGGCACCAGACCATGGATCCCCTATGAATGGACACTGGTCAAGACGGACGCCAGAGCCATGGATTCCAGCTGGACACTGGTGTGGATGGACACCAGAGCGATGGATGCCACTGTGGATGGACACTGGTTTGGATGGACATAAGAGCCACGGATCCCAATCTGAATGGACGCTGCTGTGAATAGACACCAGAGCCATGGATCCCACAGTGGATTGACAGTGGTCAGGATGGACACCAGAGCAATGGATGCCACTGTGGATGGACACAGGTAGAGATGCACACCAGAGTAATGGTGTCCGCTCTGGATGGACACTGGTCAGGATAGACAGCAGAACCCTGGCTTCCACTCTGGATGGCCGCTTGCCTGAAAAGACAAAAGAGCTATGGATCCCAGCTTGACACTGGTCTGGATGGACACCAGAGCCATGGATCCCACTCTGAATGCACACTACTCGTGATGGACACAAGAGCCATGCATCCCTCTGTGGATGGAGCCTGGTTTGAATGGACGGCACAGCCACGCATCCAGATGGACACCAGAGCCGCGTATCCCACCTGGATAGTTGTCTGGACGGACACCAGTGTCATGGATCCCACTGTGGATGGACACTGGTATGGATAGACATCAGAGCCTTGGATCCCAGCTTGACTGTGTTCTGGATGGAGAGCAGAGTCTTGGATTGGACTCTAGATGGATACTGCTCCAGATGGACACCAAAGCCATGGATCCCACTGTGGATGGATCCTGCTCTGGAGAGACTCCAGAGCCATGGATCCTTTCGTGGATTGGCACAGCTCTGGATGGACACCAGAGCTATAGATCCAAATTGGAGCCTGTTCTGGATGGATGCAAGGGCCATGGATTCCACTCTGGATGGATACTGCTCCAGGTAGCAACCAGAGTCATGGATCCGAATCCAGATGGAGACTGGTCCAGATGGACACTGGTCCAGATGGTGACCAGAGCCATTCCTCCCACCTTGTATTGATAGTGGTCTTGCCGGACTCCGAGGCATGGATCCCACTCTGGATGGCCAGTGGTCTGGATGGGCCCCAGGCCATGGATCCCCTATGAATGGACACTGGTCTAGATGGACGCCAGAGCCATGGATTCCAGCTGGACACTGGTGTGGATGGACACCAGAGCCATGGATGCCACTGTGGATGGACACTGGTTTGGATGGACATAAGAGCCACGGATCCCAATTTGGATGGACGCTGCTGTGAATAGACACCAGAGCCATGGATCCCACAGTGGATTGACAGTGGTCAGGATGGACACCAGAGCAATGGATGCCACTGTGGATGGATGCAGGTAGAGATGCACACCAGAGTAATGGTGTACGCTCTGGATGGACACTGGTCAGGATAGACAGCAGAACCCTGGCTTCCACTCTGGATGGACGCTTGCCTGAATAGACAAAAAAGCTATGGATCCCAGCTTGACACTGGTCTGGATGGACACCAGAGACATGAATCCCACTCTGAATGCCCACTACTCGTGATGGACACAAGAGCCATGCATCCCTCTGTGGATGGAGCCTGGTTTGAATGGACAGCACAGCCACGTATCCAGATGGACACCAGAGCCGTGGATCCCACCTGGACAGTGGTCTGGATGGATACCAGTGCCATGGATCCCACTGTGAATTGCCCCTAATAAGGATAGACATGAGCGCCTTGGATCCCAGTTTGACTGTGTTCTGGATGGAGAGCAGAGTCTTGGATTGGACTCTGGATGGATACTGCTCCAGATGGACACCAGAGCCATGGATCCCGCTGTGGGTGGATACTGGTCTGGATGGACTCCAGAGCCATGGATTCATCACTGGATGGACACTGTTCTGGATGGACACCAGAGCCATGGATCCAAAATTGCAGCCTGGTCTGGATGGATACAAGGGCCATGAATTCCACTGTGGATGGATACTGCTCCAGATAGCAACCAGAGGCATGGATTCGACTCGAGATGGACACTGGTGCTGAAGGACAGTGGTCCAGATGGTGACCAGAGCCATTCCTCCCACTTTGTATTGAGTCTCTCCAGAACCCGAGGCATGGATCCCACTCTGGATGGCCAGTGGTCTGGATGGGCCACAGACCATGGATCTCCTATGAAAGGACACTGGTCTAGATGGAGCCCAGAGCCATGGATTCCAGCTGGACACTGGTGTGGATGGACACCAGAGCAATGGATGCCACTGTGGATGGACACAGGTAGAGATGCACACCAGAGTAATGATGTCCGCTCTGGATGGACACTGGTCAGGATAGACACCAGAACCCTGGCTTCCACTCTGCATGGACGCTTGTCTGAGTAGACAAAAGAGCTATGGATCCCAGCTTGACACTGGTCTGGATGGACACCAGAGCCATGGATCCCACTCTGAATGAACACTACTAGTGATGGACACAAGAGCCATGCATCCCTCTGTGGATGGAGCCTGGTTTGAATGGACAGCACAGCCACGCATCCAGATGGACACCAGAGCCGTGGATCCCACCTCGATAGTGGTCTGGATGGACACCAGTGCCATCGATACCACTGTGGATGGACACTGGTTTGGAGAGACATCAGAGCCTGGTATCCCAGCTGGACCCTGTTCTGGATGGACAGCAGAGTCTTGGATTGAACTCTGGATGGATTCTGCTCCAGATGGACACCAGAGCCATGGGTCCCACTGTGGGTGGATCCTGGTCTGGATGGACTCCAGAGCCATGGATCCGTCTCTGGATGGACACTGTTCTGGATGGACACCACAGCCATAGATCCAAATTGGAGCCTGGTCTGGATGGATACAAGGGCCATGGATTCCACTCTGGATGGATACTGCTCCAGATAGCAACCAGTGTCATGGATCTGAATCCAGATGGAGACTGGTCCAGATGGACACTGGTCCAGATGGTCACTAGAGCCATTCCTCCCACCTTGTATTGATAGTGGTCTTGCCGGACACCGAGGCATGCATCCCACTCTGGATGGCCAGTGGTCTGGATGGGCACCAGACCATGGATCCCCTATGAATGGACACTGGTCAAGACGGACGCCAGAGCCATGGATTCCAGCTGGACACTGGTGTGGATGGACACCAGAGCGATGGATGCCACTGTGGATGGACACTGGTTTGGATGGACATAAGAGCCACGGATCCCAATCTGAATGGACGCTGCTGTGAATAGACACCAGAGCCATGGATCCCACAGTGGATTGACAGTGGTCAGGATGGACACCAGAGCAATGGATGCCACTGTGGATGGACACAGGTAGAGATGCACACCAGAGTAATGGTGTCCGCTCTGGATGGACACTGGTCAGGATAGACAGCAGAACCCTGGCTTCCACTCTGGATGGCCGCTTGCCTGAAAAGACAAAAGAGCTATGGATCCCAGCTTGACACTGGTCTGGATGGACACCAGAGCCATGGATCCCACTCTGAATGCACACTACTCGTGATGGACACAAGAGCCATGCATCCCTCTGTGGATGGAGCCTGGTTTGAATGGACGGCACAGCCACGCATCCAGATGGACACCAGAGCCGCGTATCCCACCTGGATAGTTGTCTGGACGGACACCAGTGTCATGGATCCCACTGTGGATGGACACTGGTATGGATAGACATCAGAGCCTTGGATCCCAGCTTGACTGTGTTCTGGATGGAGAGCAGAGTCTTGGATTGGACTCTAGATGGATACTGCTCCAGATGGACACCAAAGCCATGGATCCCACTGTGGATGGATCCTGCTCTGGAGAGACTCCAGAGCCATGGATCCTTTCGTGGATTGGCACAGCTCTGGATGGACACCAGAGCTATAGATCCAAATTGGAGCCTGTTCTGGATGGATGCAAGGGCCATGGATTCCACTCTGGATGGATACTGCTCCAGGTAGCAACCAGAGTCATGGATCCGAATCCAGATGGAGACTGGTCCAGATGGACACTGGTCCAGATGGTGACCAGAGCCATTCCTCCCACCTTGTATTGATAGTGGTCTTGCCGGACTCCGAGGCATGGATCCCACTCTGGATGGCCAGTGGTCTGGATGGGCCCCAGGCCATGGATCCCCTATGAATGGACACTGGTCTAGATGGACGCCAGAGCCATGGATTCCAGCTGGACACTGGTGTGGATGGACACCAGAGCCATGGATGCCACTGTGGATGGACACTGGTTTGGATGGACATAAGAGCCACGGATCCCAATTTGGATGGACGCTGCTGTGAATAGACACCAGAGCCATGGATCCCACAGTGGATTGACAGTGGTCAGGATGGACACCAGAGCAATGGATGCCACTGTGGATGGATGCAGGTAGAGATGCACACCAGAGTAATGGTGTACGCTCTGGATGGACACTGGTCAGGATAGACAGCAGAACCCTGGCTTCCACTCTGGATGGACGCTTGCCTGAATAGACAAAAAAGCTATGGATCCCAGCTTGACACTGGTCTGGATGGACACCAGAGACATGAATCCCACTCTGAATGCCCACTACTCGTGATGGACACAAGAGCCATGCATCCCTCTGTGGATGGAGCCTGGTTTGAATGGACAGCACAGCCACGTATCCAGATGGACACCAGAGCCGTGGATCCCACCTGGACAGTGGTCTGGATGGATACCAGTGCCATGGATCCCACTGTGAATTGCCCCTAATAAGGATAGACATGAGCGCCTTGGATCCCAGTTTGACTGTGTTCTGGATGGAGAGCAGAGTCTTGGATTGGACTCTGGATGGATACTGCTCCAGATGGACACCAGAGCCATGGATCCCGCTGTGGGTGGATACTGGTCTGGATGGACTCCAGAGCCATGGATTCATCACTGGATGGACACTGTTCTGGATGGACACCAGAGCCATGGATCCAAAATTGCAGCCTGGTCTGGATGGATACAAGGGCCATGAATTCCACTGTGGATGGATACTGCTCCAGATAGCAACCAGAGGCATGGATTCGACTCGAGATGGACACTGGTGCTGAAGGACAGTGGTCCAGATGGTGACCAGAGCCATTCCTCCCACTTTGTATTGAGTCTCTCCAGAACCCGAGGCATGGATCCCACTCTGGATGGCCAGTGGTCTGGATGGGCCACAGACCATGGATCTCCTATGAAAGGACACTGGTCTAGATGGAGCCCAGAGCCATGGATTCCAGCTGGACACTGGTGTGGATGGACACCAGAGCAATGGATGCCACTGTGGATGGACACAGGTAGAGATGCACACCAGAGTAATGATGTCCGCTCTGGATGGACACTGGTCAGGATAGACACCAGAACCCTGGCTTCCACTCTGCATGGACGCTTGTCTGAGTAGACAAAAGAGCTATGGATCCCAGCTTGACACTGGTCTGGATGGACACCAGAGCCATGGATCCCACTCTGAATGAACACTACTAGTGATGGACACAAGAGCCATGCATCCCTCTGTGGATGGAGCCTGGTTTGAATGGACAGCACAGCCACGCATCCAGATGGACACCAGAGCCGTGGATCCCACCTCGATAGTGGTCTGGATGGACACCAGTGCCATCGATACCACTGTGGATGGACACTGGTTTGGAGAGACATCAGAGCCTGGTATCCCAGCTGGACCCTGTTCTGGATGGACAGCAGAGTCTTGGATTGAACTCTGGATGGATTCTGCTCCAGATGGACACCAGAGCCATGGGTCCCACTGTGGGTGGATCCTGGTCTGGATGGACTCCAGAGCCATGGATCCGTCTCTGGATGGACACTGTTCTGGATGGACACCACAGCCATAGATCCAAATTGGAGCCTGGTCTGGATGGATGCAAGGGCCATGGATTCCACTCTGGATGGATACTGCTCCAGATAGCAACCAGTGTCATGGATCTGAATCCAGATGGAGACTGGTCCAGATGGACACTGGTCCAGATGGTCACTAGAGCCATTCCTCCCACCTTGTATTGATAGTGGTCTTGCCGGACACCGAGGCATGCATCCCACTCTGGATGGCCAGTGGTCTGGATGGGCACCAGACCATGGATCCCCTATGAATGGACACTGGTCAAGACGGACGCCAGAGCCATGGATTCCAGCTGGACACTGGTGTGGATGGACACCAGAGCGATGGATGCCACTGTGGATGGACACTGGTTTGGATGGACATAAGAGCCACGGATCCCAATCTGAATGGACGCTGCTGTGAATAGACACCAGAGCCATGGATCCCACAGTGGATTGACAGTGGTCAGGATGGACACCAGAGCAATGGATGCCACTGTGGATGGACACAGGTAGAGATGCACACCAGAGTAATGGTGTCCGCTCTGGATGGACACTGGTCAGGATAGACAGCAGAACCCTGGCTTCCACTCTGGATGGCCGCTTGCCTGAAAAGACCAAAGAGCTATGGATCCCAGCTTGACACTGGTCTGGATGGACACCAGAGCCATGGATCCCACTCTGAATGCACACTACTCGTGATGGACACAAGAGCCATGCATCCCTCTGTGGATGGAGCCTGGTTTGAATGGACGGCACAGCCACGCATCCAGATGGACACCAGAGCCGCGTATCCCACCTGGATAGTTGTCTGGACGGACACCAGTGTCATGGATCCCACTGTGGATGGACACTGGTATGGATAGACATCAGAGCCTTGGATCCCAGCTTGACTGTGTTCTGGATGGAGAGCAGAGTCTTGGATTGGACTCTAGATGGATACTGCTCCAGATGGACACCAAAGCCATGGATCCCACTGTGGATGGATCCTGCTCTGGAGAGACTCCAGAGCCATGGATCCTTTCGTGGATTGGCACAGCTCTGGATGGACACCAGAGCTATAGATCCAAATTGGAGCCTGTTCTGGATGGATGCAAGGGCCATGGATTCCACTCTGGATGGATACTGCTCCAGGTAGCAACCAGAGTCATGGATCCGAATCCAGATGGAGACTGGTCCAGATGGACACTGGTCCAGATGGTGACCAGAGCCATTCCTCCCACCTTGTATTGATAGTGGTCTTGCCGGACTCCGAGGCATGGATCCCACTCTGGATGGCCAGTGGTCTGGATGGGCCCCAGGCCATGGATCCCCTATGAATGGACACTGGTCTAGATGGACGCCAGAGCCATGGATTCCAGCTGGACACTGGTGTGGATGGACACCAGAGCCATGGATGCCACTGTGGATGGACACTGGTTTGGATGGACATAAGAGCCACGGATCCCAATTTGGATGGACACTGCTGTGAATAGACACCAGAGCCATGGATCCCACAGTGGATTGACAGTGGTCAGGATGGACACCAGAGCAATGGATGCCACTGTGGATGGACACAGGTAGAGATGCACACCAGAGTAATGGTGTACGCTCTGGATGGACACTGGTCAGGATAGACAGCAGAACCCTGGCTTCCACTCTGGATGGACACTTGCCTGAATAGACAAAAAAGCTATGGATCCCAGCTTGACACTGGTCTGGATGGACACCAGAGACATGAATCCCACTCTGAATGCCCACTACTCGTGATGGACACAAGAGCCATGCATCCCTCTGTGGATGGAGCCTGGTTTGAATGGACAGCACAGCCACGTATCCAGATGGACACCAGAGCCATGGATCCCACCTGGACAGTGGTCTGGATGGATACCAGTGCCATGGATCCCACTGTGAATTGCCCCTAATAAGGATAGACATGAGCGCCTTGGATCCCAGTTTGACTGTGTTCTGGATGGAGAGCAGAGTCTTGGATTGGACTCTGGATGGATACTGCTCCAGATGGACACCAGAGCCATGGATCCCGCTGTGGGTGGATACTGGTCTGGATGGACTCCAGAGCCATGGATTCATCACTGGATGGACACTGTTCTGGATGGACACCAGAGCCATGGATCCAAAATTGCAGCCTGGTCTGGATGGATACAAGGGCCATGAATTCCACTGTGGATGGATACTGCTCCAGATAGCAACCAGAGGCATGGATTCGACTCGAGATGGACACTGGTGCTGAAGGACAGTGGTCCAGATGGTGACCAGAGCCATTCCTCCCACTTTGTATTGAGTCTCTCCAGAACCCGAGGCATGGATCCCACTCTGGATGGCCAGTGGTCTGGATGGGCCACAGACCATGGATCTCCTATGAAAGGACACTGGTCTAGATGGAGCCCAGAGCCATGGATTCCAGCTGGACACTGGTGTGGATGGACACCAGAGCAATGGATGCCACTGTGGATGGACACAGGTAGAGATGCACACCAGAGTAATGATGTCCGCTCTGGATGGACACTGGTCAGGATAGACACCAGAACCCTGGCTTCCACTCTGCATGGACGCTTGTCTGAGTAGACAAAAGAGCTATGGATCCCAGCTTGACACTGGTCTGGATGGACACCAGAGCCATGGATCCCACTCTGAATGAACACTACTAGTGATGGACACAAGAGCCATGCATCCCTCTGTGGATGGAGCCTGGTTTGAATGGACAGCACAGCCACGCATCCAGATGGACACCAGAGCCGTGGATCCCACCTCGATAGTGGTCTGGATGGACACCAGTGCCATCGATACCACTGTGGATGGACACTGGTTTGGAGAGACATCAGAGCCTGGTATCCCAGCCGGACCCTGTTCTGGATGGACAGCAGAGTCTTGGATTGAACTCTGGATGGATTCTGCTCCAGATGGACACCAGAGCCATGGGTCCCACTGTGGGTGGATCCTGGTCTGGATGGACTCCAGAGCCATGGATCCGTCTCTGGATGGACACTGTTCTGGATGGACACCACAGCCATAGATCCAAATTGGAGCCTGGTCTGGATGGATGCAAGGGCCATGGATTCCACTCTGGATGGATACTGCTCCAGATAGCAACCAGTGTCATGGATCTGAATCCAGATGGAGACTGGTCCAGATGGACACTGGTCCAGATGGTCACTAGAGCCATTCCTCCCACCTTGTATTGATAGTGGTCTTGCCGGACACCGAGGCATGCATCCCACTCTGGATGGCCAGTGGTCTGGATGGGCACCAGACCATGGATCCCCTATGAATGGACACTGGTCAAGACGGACGCCAGAGCCATGGATTCCAGCTGGACACTGGTGTGGATGGACACCAGAGCGATGGATGCCACTGTGGATGGACACTGGTTTGGATGGACATAAGAGCCACGGATCCCAATCTGAATGGACGCTGCTGTGAATAGACACCAGAGCCATGGATCCCACAGTGGATTGACAGTGGTCAGGATGGACACCAGAGCAATGGATGCCACTGTGGATGGACACAGGTAGAGATGCACACCAGAGTAATGGTGTCCGCTCTGGATGGACACTGGTCAGGATAGACAGCAGAACCCTGGCTTCCACTCTGGATGGCCGCTTGCCTGAAAAGACAAAAGAGCTATGGATCCCAGCTTGACACTGGTCTGGATGGACACCAGAGCCATGGATCCCACTCTGAATGCACACTACTCGTGATGGACACAAGAGCCATGCATCCCTCTGTGGATGGAGCCTGGTTTGAATGGACGGCACAGCCACGCATCCAGATGGACACCAGAGCCGCGTATCCCACCTGGATAGTTGTCTGGACGGACACCAGTGTCATGGATCCCACTGTGGA